>NC_133529.1:16221689-16431596 GCF_048544455.1 Silene latifolia
TTTGTAACACATTGAAAAATAATGGAGGTGTTGTGAATATACTACGTATAAATAGTAGAATTGTCCCACATTGAAAGATTAGCATAAGGTAGGGTGATCTTATGATTATAAATAGAAGTCATCCTTGAAACTTGGGAATCAACCCAAAATCTTTTGAGTCACTTAACTATTGTGAAAGAGAGCTCCTAAGAGTTTCTATTATTAAGGGTTAAAATTAAAATTTAACAAACTATAATTTTGTTGTCACTAAATTGTATGTTTGCTCATAGTGGCCAAAAACATAGATGGCTTTATCTTTTACGCTTTTACGGTGGAATGACGTATCATTAATTCGAAGATTAATTGAACAGAAATATTTAAAATGACTAATTTAAAAGCATGACATGTGTAAGTAAATTGTCCATATTTGAAGGGTAGGTATATGGTTCAAACAAAATATATACTCTCTCCGTCTCAGTCAATAGTTTACATTTGCTTTATTCCCCCTCACAAATCACAGCAAATGTAAATTATTCATTAATTTCACACCTGTATTTATATTAATCATAAGGGCTATCAAAGTGCCCCGATTACCTTACACTTATGATGATTAGTACTAAGTAAATTTTGTTAAAATTCGAGATAACAAAGCTTTAGAGGCTACTTAATGCTTAGAATCAAGTACGTATCAAGAGATCATAAGGGATTAGGATATTTCATTTTTTTTAGAATTATGTGACACTCGGATTTGAATTTCGAAACACCTATTCGATAATGTTCTATAACTTAGTTTTAAAATAATCAAGGTAATTAACCTGTACGAAGTACGGGATTTCAAACTAGTTTACATGAAATTGAACCATTGATTTCCAAAGCACAATAAAACGGAGACGGATGAAATGTTTGTCTTCAATGTACATTTCACATGATCCATGACTAAAATATAAAATATTTTTTTTATCACGAATAAGCTATAAACCAAACATTTGTAAATATTTACTTCTTTTACATTATTTTTCATGATCATAGTAATATAGATAGAAGTTTTAATTTGAATTTTATTTCCATATATTTTAATACAAGTTAAATAGATACTATTAATTTAAGTTTTCCTCAAAATCTATAATTTTTATCGAAAATATATATGTAAAATAGAGAATCTCGCCGATGATGAATGGTGATGCTTTGTAAGCCAACTAAACAAGTAAAAAATATGTTTTCGTTTTTCACATTTAGATCCAAACATGTAATCTCCACTTTTTAATAGCCTCCTCACAATCAATAATCTGCAAATTGAGATAGTTAAAATTAAAATTAAAATTAAAATTAAATAAGTATCATCTTAATTACAAAACTAACTATACAACTTATTAAACGTTTAAAATTTTAATATCTTAAAAGATAGAAATATGGAGTACTTTTAAGAAGACTATGAACGTTTGAATCACATGCACATATACACCTTATTTTTCACTTTTTCGCAAGTGTGCTAATTACAATATTTAAGATGGTTTTGAAATAAATCAAAAGTAACAATATGAGAAATTGTGAAGCTTTATAATCCAAGTTATTGGATTTTTCATTTACCACATATAAGACCTTTTAGCTACTATCTTTATTACTAATGAGGAATTATATGGATAAATTTTACGATTTAAATTTTAAATAATGAGAGTAAATTCTTAATTTATTTTTGTAATTTAGTACATGATCTTATGGTTTCCACTAAAAAATATTATTAGTAACTTTATAACTCAAATTATTAGACTTTTTATTTACTACATATAAGACCTTTTAACTACTATCTCTAGGGTTAATGAAGAGTTAGATGGACAAATGGTACGATTTAAATGATGAGAGTAAATTGTTAATTAATTTTTATAATTTAAATCATGATCGGTATTATGATTTCCATAAAAAAATATTAGTAAATCTTATGAAGAATTTTAATAAATAAGTCTGATGTAGCCTTAATATTAACCAATATAAAAATGACACGTGAATTAAAATTAGATGTTTTAAGTAGCCTTTTAACTATATTGTATTTTTTTTTTTTACAAAAACAGAGTTATAAAAAAAATAATTTACTAAGATCCTCTAAATTCGAATTAAAAACTAAAAATATTTTGTTTTTATATCAAGTGAGACAATTACGTACCAAATAAGTTTTAATATCATTAGAACATGGTTCAAGGACGAATATCAAGTTTTTGTTCAACTAAATCCTTCTGTTGCCTACACATTTCCCATGTAGTTTTTTTTTCACACACTATGTTAATATTATGAGAAGACAAATGAAGCATCACCTACAAAAATAGAGAAAAGAAACAAACATACATTTAACGATAATTTAATTAATCTTGTAAGAGGATTTACATAAAGATTGTGACACCCCGCGATAAAGCGGAAAATATAACTAATAAATTAAAGCGAAAATTTATGATATTTTAAAAACTTTTTATTACTAGTTAAAGATTAACACGCGGGTGCCAAAAATGAAATGAAACAAAGACAACAATAGACAAACTTAGGTTATTACAACCCGAGTCAAGGAAGCGGGGAAAAGATATCCCACGAATAAACAATTAAAGGGTTTCTAAACTAGCAAACTAAGGTCCAAGGGTTTAGTTCTCGCTAGCCCACACGTCTTCCCCACGTAAGCATCTTCACAACCTGTCATTCATGCAAACATGAACGCCACAGTCAGTGGGGAGTAACTCAAGGTTCTCCCAGCCACAATATGTCGAAGCGAACATAACAAAGAACTAAAACAGGTAAGTCATGTAAGACACTTACAAAAGATATGAACATCAAGTTTATAATTAAACATGACAATTAAATGAGATGGACAAGATAGATCAACATTAGCATAATAAAGAATCAACTATTCATGTGAGACAATTAAATAATATAAAAGACAAGAATACGGTCATTTATACAAAAGCACGCATTTCAAGGAAATAGAACATAGATATGAGATTAGAATCCGAATCATGTGAAGCAGTCAAGTAAGGGATCAAATAGAAACTGTAGCCGTTACTTTTAAAACCTTTTAACAAACATTGCACGGGACGTGGCTACTAATGTCACATTCATACTTATGGCTTGCATCTCACCATAAGGACGGATGGGAACATCAATCCCGGCGATCACATCGCAACTAGAAGGCTTGCATCTCACCTCTAGTATCCGATAGGACCAAGACTAACAACACGAGGCACAAAAGATAGATACCAATATCTATAACCAAGCAAGACCTTTACTACTCATATAAGACATCCAACTCTCGGCAGGACGGCCAACAAGAGAGGTGTCGAAAGGGTATAGTAACCAACTGTCGGCAGTACGGCCAACGAGAGCGGCGTAAATAAAATAAGATATCCAACTCTCGGCAGTGCGGCCAACGAGAGAGGTATCAAAAGAGTAACGTAACCAACTCTCGGCAGTACGGCCAACGAGAGCGGCGTAAATAAAATAAGATATACAACTCTCGGCAGTGCGGCCAACGAGAGAGGTATCAAAAGAGTATCGTAACCAACTCTCGGCAGTACGGCCAACGAGAGCGGCGTAAATAAAATAAGATATCCAACTCTCGGCAGTGCGGCCAACGAGAGAGGTATCAAAAGAGTATCGTAACCAACTCTCGGCAGTACGGCCAACGAGAGAGGTATCAAAAGAGTATCGTAACCAACTCTCGACAGTACGGCCAACGAGAGCGGCGTAAATAAAATAAGATATCCAACTCTCGGCAGTGCGGCCAACGAGAGAGGTATCAAAAGAGTATCGTAACCAACTCTCGGCAGTACGGCCAACGAGAGAGGTATCAAAAGAGTATCGTAACCAACTCTCGGCAGTACGGCCAACGAGAGCGGCGTACCTAAGTCCAATGAATAGAACAAACTTAGCCCAACAAGCAAGCTATACAAGTCCAATCAGATTAACAAGACAAACCCACTCAAATTAACATGCCGGTTAAATAAAATATGATAAGCGATAATGAATAATTTACGTTATATGAAATATACGGGATAAAATGTGACCAAGTCCAAGTGACTAATTTATGACTCCAATAAACAAACTATAAGGAGTCCAATAATTAAATCACATTAAGCCCAACAACAAGGTCAAATGAGCCCAACAAATAACACATGTGAGAGAGCGATATTTAACGAATTACGTTATATAAAACATGAGACGGGTTTTAAATAAACCAAACACAAATTTAAATGCCAAATATAAAGCATGATTCAAAAGACTGATGACACAATATTAAAAATGCAACTTAAAAGAAAATGGAGTTGAACCAATAATAGAAACTGCATAAAAGAGTAATGACCCAACATTAATAAGCGCGACTTAAAAGACAACACATACAAAATTACAAACACAAATAACATGAACCAATCAACTGAACCTTTTGCGCCATAAGAGTGTATCGTGATACCACAATGAAGTGCAGGAAATATTTGGCATTTGCTATTTGCTATTAATGACACAAAGAATGAAAATGGACTTCTTATTACACCAAGAATATTAAAGAATGATGAAAGCAAACAGAAATTCACACCCAAATGCTCTGAAATCTGAATACATAACTCCAAATACACATAAACAAGCAGAACTGAGATCTAACAGGGTATTCTATGTCAAAACAGTCCTATTTCAGCTCAATTTTCAGACGGAAATTAAGACGGAAATGAGACGGAAACAAGGCGCAACTAAAGTATGAATAATAACTTTTAAATTCAATCCTAGCAATACTCGAAAAGGTCAAGTAGAACAGATTGTTTCTGAGACGGAATCTCAATCCCAGCCGCACCCTTCACATCCAAATCCCATGGAAATTACTACAAACCAGCAAGTGAAAGGCTAATAAGCTCATACTTCAGTCACACACATAAGAGGAACTTAAAGAGCCAAACTTTACAACAAATAAGGTATGAAACCGAGTAAAAAGGGTGAGATTTCGACACTTTGTCGAGTAACCTATCACCGTTACCTTATAACTTCCTCAACGAGCACGATTTCCGACTCAAACTGCTCCGGGTCTTCAAATCCTTCATCAGAGAGCAAGAAAAAGAAAGGATTGAGGCAAAAATCGAAACTTTTATAAGACGGCGAACAACAAAACCGTCACAAAAGTGAGACTTTATTACCTTGAAAGATGAAGGAGGAAGTAAGGAGGAGAATGGTACAAAAATTAGAGGAAAATATTGAGAAACGAAGTCGGGATCTGAGGTTTACTCTCGGTGGAAATGGCGTATGAACACTCTGCTTAAATTTGTTGTGGTTTTGTTTTACTGGCAGCTCTCTCTCGAGAAAGGAAGACAGAGAAATGAATGGGGGTGGGGACGGGTAGAGTATAATAATCTTTTTATCCGCTTTTTCAGACGAGGAGTATTCTTTGAATTCCAATCATTAAATAAAAGACAAATCTCAAATTCCAATCAGACATTTAAGCCGAGGTCATAGGCAGAAGTCATTTAGATAGACTACAGGCTCGAATATTACGTCTCACCTATAAAGCCTTTCCTAAGCGGGGGACTTTCAACCAAGCCATCAGTAACCGCGTTCTGTGCTTGCATCGAATTCAACCACATATTTTATGAATACTGTTATTCCAGAATGGGTCTCAGGATCTAGTTTCTGAGTCCCGGTTGATATCGGTTTGGTTGATGGACATGGTGGCTCTCTTCGTCCTGTGGATTTACTGCTTTATTCTTGGGACAGGGGGCGTGATGTGTGCGTTGACTTGACATGTTCTTTCTCCTTCGACTCGATCGAGATGACGGATTTTGTGCCCTGGCCGGGTTGTCGCCGATCTTTGCTCGGCGAAAGTGTGCTAAGTATGGGGTTTTGTGCGCGG
Organism: Silene latifolia; assembly: GCF_048544455.1. Taxonomy (NCBI): domain Eukaryota; kingdom Viridiplantae; phylum Streptophyta; class Magnoliopsida; order Caryophyllales; family Caryophyllaceae; genus Silene; species Silene latifolia. The sequence continues at coordinate 16,227,535 of NC_133529.1, forward strand.
TAGCGGGTTATGGTTTCCTTCCTTTCTCTTTCTCTTCACTTGGGGAGCTGGGTTCGGATGTTGTTGCCTTGCTCAAGCGGATCCAGAAATTCTCGGTATCTCAGGATGCGGGGGCTCGGGTGGCCGCTTACATTTTTACTAGACTTAGCTTTGCTATTGCTAAGGGTGTGGGAGCCCAGATTGTCTCTCGGCTCCCCACCAATTTCATGTAAACTTTTATTTTTCTTTTAATGAAAGCTGCGCGCATCCTTCTATAAAAAAAAATAAAAATAAAAATAAAAATAAAAATAATAATAATTATTATAATAATAAAAGGGTTATGTAACTGTAGAGTGCAAGAAGGAGGTATGAGTGTTGTCAACCTTTAATTGGTCGAGATTAAAAATAGTTTCACATATGAAAATGTGACGGTCTATTACTAGACGGAAATTCGCCTTAAACCTACTATAATTTAAGACGGGGCTTTATTATTATCGCTATTAATATTATCCGACAAAAATATTTATTTTATATAAACAAGCTTGTGAAAATGTAACTTTTATAAAATTTATGTTCAAAAGGAGATTAATTAAATTAAATAATTTAAAAATGAGAAATAAAGTAATCGAACAGTTAAATAAATTATAATTGTCAAAATGAAAAATTCGCGGGTGTTACAAAGATAGTATAAAATAAATCTACCACAAAGCGATATTAGTGGATAAATTACAAAAAACTGTGCATTTTACAATAAGCTTATATAAATTACACAAACAAAACTCGTAGAACATACCTTATGTATAACGTAATTAACTGCACAATCCAACTTTGCAATAATAAGAAAATTGTACCATTCCATCTGCAAAAATAAATCAAGGTGAGAAATACAAATTGACATCAATAAAAGTTATTTAAACAATACCAAATAAAACACAAATCTTATGTATGATATAACTTTATTTTTTTCACGAATGCAAATGATTAATAAAAATTATATGCAATGGAAAGTTTCAATAATATATGAATATGCCAAAAGGTTACAAAAAGAGGGTAAAAAATAAAAGTGCTTATTTTAAAGACTTTACTTATATTAACTTAGCATCAAATAAGGAGTTAAATTTTAGGGGGAGAAAGGAATCATCAAAAAGGAAAAGGAAGAGCTAAAGAGAAAATGAAGAGTTAGAGATGAATAAGGGGCAATCATTTTACCATACACCTGGGTGTATGGTACATCATACTCCTATACTTTAATTTAGTTTTTTAAAACCCTTAAAACTTAAATTTCATAAATTAGAAAAATTAGAAAAATATAAAAATTATACCATTATTCGTGATTTTGATTCCTCTATAATTTGAGATCACATTTGAAATATTTTGGTGTTTATTTAAATTTTACTCGCATATTCACATCATATAATTGACATGTTCATAACAATAGAATATTCACATTACATAGTTGACATATTCATATAAATCAAACTTCTTATTCTCAAATTAAAACTCACATACTCACCCAATTAATAAACATATTCACACAATATGATAAACATATTCACAAATAAATATCATAAATATTAATCTAACATAACTTAACATATATTCACAAAGTATAACTACATATTCATAAAATATAATTACGTATTCATCGCATATAGATTACATATACGCAAAACATAAACCTCATATTCACAATATATAACATGTGAATATATCACTTATTTATATTTTGTGAATGTCGATATCTTGATTTGCGGACTCGTTCAAATAAACAGAATAATAATCATGAATGTTTTGCTCCATAGACAGTAGCAAAGCGAATAATGAAAAATAATTTGGCCAAAAAACATGAAATTTATGTAATTGAGTAGTAATAGATCAATGATAGAGTTTTTGTAGAATAACATAAGTATTAGATGAGCAGTGTAACTGAATTGTAACATAGTGGATTAGTGGGTGGTTGTTTTTATAATTTTTTTATTTTTTATTTTTTTTCTCAATAACTCCCTGGGAGTATCATACTTCCTACTCCTGGGAGCATGATATAATTTACCAATAAGGGGTCATAAACGTGATAATCTTATATATATATATATATATATATATATATATATATATATATATATATAAAACTGGGTTGGGAAGCTATGGATGTGACACATGGCATATTCAGCCTTAAATACACCCATTAATGACATCTTAGTTATTAATTACAAGCATTAATGTAGCATCAATATCAACAATAATTTAATAAAATTATTTATGAGATTAAATTAAATAAATAATATAGTTAATTTTAAAAATATTTTGAGGAAACTTAAGAAACTAAAATTTTAAAATTTATCGCGAAAAATCCTACCGTATGAATATAATTTCATTAGAGTTATTAAAATATAAATTCAATGAATGTGTACTCCCCAAAGATGAAATGTACTACATTTTTTTAATTTAAATGCATGTATGTAGTATAATACAAACAAATTTACGTAAGAGTTGGGTATGTATATACATTATTTTTATTTATTTTTCGCATGTATCTAAAAATTATATTCATACAAAATTTAAATTGTCAAAATACAATTTAAATATTTTTATACCGTGGAGTTATGATAACAAAATTTTAAAAGCTTATCATGCAAATTGAGGGTTTTATAAGATAATTTAAGCATTGAATTCCACATAGTTCTTTTGTATGCAATTTCTTTTGTTTAATTGAAAAGAAACGAGAAATATCATGATTTCAAGTGGGTATACACACTATGGTCAATTTCTTTTGTTTAATTGAAATTGAAAAGACGAGATTATCATGATTTCAAGTGGGTATACACATTGTGGTAAAGAATAGGTATGCACATTGTGGCAAGAAGTGCATATGAATAATCACAATTTAATTGATTATTAAGGACATTTTTGTTATAAGAGATGTGAGAAAATAGGAATCATAATTCCTCTTTTTAGTTATTCTCAAATAAATGTTGTATACACGGTACCATTTATAAACCATTGTCTATTACTTACTTTATATATTTTATTTAAAAATACTTTGAAGTAAATCAGTAAAAAAAAAATTGAAAAAGGTTAATCATTTTATATTTAAGTAAAATATTAAATGTTATATATCAATTATATAATTTTTCCTTCAATTATAATAATAAAATATAAAAACAGACCGTGCGAAGCACGGGATACTACCTAGTAAGTATTATATCTTAGTTCTATGAATGAATATTATTAATTAGTCACATATTATCAAATGAAAGTTTCTTAGTGATTCTACGATGTCGCATGTCTTATACATATGCTCAATGTAGCCTTTTTATATTATTGTATAGATATGACATGTAGATTATGATAGGTAATTTAGCATGCCTTTAAGTTAGATATATAGATTTGTATTTAGATTATAGAGTTATTGATTTTACATACATAAATATGGAGCAAGGAGAAATGTGATGTAAAAGGTTTCCATGAAAGTGGTTTATAAATTATCTTATGAAATTAAAATAAGACATATAGTTGATGGTTGATAGTTTGGCTTACTTTTTAATTATATTTATAGATTATTATTATTATTAAATCCACTTTGCATGAGAGTGATTTAAAAATTATCCTATGAAATTAAAATTATTTAAATTTAGTTTTTTACCATTAATTATGAGAGTAACTTTTAAATGTGGAATTGATAATTTTTTTTCATGTATACTACTATGCTAGTATTTCCATGTGGACTATATTTTGCCACGTTACAATTAATTATTGCCATGTCACATTTGTCTATGTGACGTTTAATGTCTAGCCTTTTAATAATATTTATAGATGATATAAAATGTGTTTAACTTTAGAGAGTTATAATATTAATTTTGTATTTGCTTGGTTCTCTTATTTCTCTATGAGGAGATATTTATACAAACTCGGTGAGCCAGTGAAAAGTCACCACTAATACACTTACTTATGCAAATTCATTATATCATAATTTCACTAATAAACTTAATTATGATAATTCATTGTGTCATAATTTATACATACCAACTCATAGTCTCTTACTATTCCTAATAAAATGCAAAGAAAAATAACATAAATGTGGCACTTAAAATTGTTTAACATGACACATGTCAAATAATAAACTACTCATCTTACTTTTTTATTATATTGTATAGATACTAATAGTTAAGTCAATTATCATTCTAAATTTGGAAAAACATTTAATTTGGAATAAATATTAAAGGATAATTAAACAATAAAAGTGGAATGGAGAAGATCTCATTTAAATTCACCATGAACTCAAAATTATAAATATAATTATTTTAGTTTTACTTACTAAATATATTGCTAAACAATGCAATTTTTTTTTTTTTTTACAAAACTTTATCCTTTACGAGAAATAATTTCATGAACTAAATTACTAGCCTTTTAAAATTTTATTATTAGTATTTAATTTACTTAAGTATTTACAGAATTTGTTTGTAAATTACTTAAATTAAATAAATATTTCTTTTTCATATATTTTATATTTTCCAAAACCTTATCCTTTACGTGAAATAATTTCATGAACATACACGGTATTACTGCCCTTTTAAAATTCTATTATTAGTGTTTAATTTCACTTAAGTATTTACATAATTTGTTTGTAAATTACTTAAATTAAATAAATATTTTCTTTTCCATATATTTTATATTTTCCTAAGAAAATATTTATATGATCTTTAATACTCATTTGTCTATTAATTAGTTCTGTAAAATATCTTTTATATACTACAAAGTTATAGTAACAACAATAGTAAATTAGTGCCTTTCAAAAAAAAAGTAGTGAATTAGTGACAATACAAATTTTTTTGTTTTCAACTTCATTTATTCTTCTTCGTTCTTAATTTCTTATGGATTCAGTTTTTTTTTATTTCGAATACATATAATACTACCTCATATGAAATATCTTGAAATTATTACTTATAGTTAATGTGTATTTTTTTATTGTAGTTTTTTTTTGAGTTAATTAAGTTTAAAGCTAATGAAATATGGATGGATTTTTAAAGGAAATAAGTGAATTAAATTAATGCAATATAATAATAAATTGATAATCTATGTCATATTAGTTTGCCAAGTCACATTGTTATTGTGTACGTGGCTTTTTTTCATCACATGCGGCATTGTCTGCGTGGCATTTTTAGGCTAGCCTTTTAATAATTTTTATAGATAGTATGTGTAAATGTGTCACTACTATCTTCTTTCAAACCGAAACTCGTTACCATAACGTCAAAACATAAAAAAATTGACGATGGTTATCTACATAATACACTTATAGGCGACAATTTAATTCATAAATAACGCTATGGGCTCATGTTTAATGGTCTCATCGGATCTCTAAAGTGTCAGAGAGGGCCCTATTGAGGCCTTTAGGGCCCATTTTATAGTTTGTACCGGGCTCAATAAACTCCTAACTTGCCATATCTATGTGAGGCCTAAAAAAAAGAAAAAGGAAAAGGAACTTAAAACTCTCACCTTACACAAGTCTCTCTTCCCAGCAAGCACTTTCCCACCTGGACCTATCCACAACCGCACTCTCTCACGCTCTTCAAGCATTTTAATCCAGGTAGTTATAATTGTTACTTTTCATGTGCATGATGATTAACTCAATTATATATACATTTTCCCATAACCTTTCTATATACATTATTTGTGCCGCTAATTAACATGAAGCTGATACATTGCCTAGTGGGTACTCGGTCCGTGTGACTCACTGAAGTTGACGATAACACATAACCCGATGATCAAAGACCAAAACCATTATCTATATGTATATTGTCTGATGAGTGCATATTTGGTATCACTTTCCCCTTCTTCCCTATGCATTTTACCCCGAATCTAGACGGTTTCGACCTCTTTAGCTTGCATTTTGTAACTTTAGTCCCATACTATGAGTTTTATGTCTTTTCATGCAGGTTTTGAATCCGAGGGGACTAAAGAAGCTAGCTAAGAACATCACGAGGCAAGTATAGGGAAGAAGCTTGAAGGAAGGCGAAAAAGGACTCTCAGCCGGCTGACCGGCGTCAACCGGCTGAGAGACCCTCCAAGGGGCCGGTCCAGAGATGGCGGCCAGTCAGCCGGCTCAGCATACCTGGCATTTTAATTGGAGCTGAAATTTCCAGGAGGTTCCCAGCCGGTCCAGGACCGGCGGCCGGCCGGCCGGCCGAGACTCCTCTTCTCCGCATTTCTATTTCCTTGTAATTTTTGGCCCAAATGATTGTAAACTATAAATACCCCTCCCCTAATTCATTTTGACACACAACCCTAGATCTACATTATTTCCTTTCTCCAAGTTTGAAACTTTGTTATTTACATTGCTAATCTTTCCTTAATTAGACTAAATCCTTCAATAATTAGTATATAATTAGTTTTAGTAATTGGGTTGTAACAAGATTGAAGATTTCTCCATTCTTATTTTCAATCCAAGTTTCCTTCTTGCTATTGAATTGGTACAATTTTCTCCCTTAATTTCATTTGTTTACATTTATTTTCCTTTAAGTTTTGTTCAATTGTTTATACTTGAATTCTTCTCTTTTGTTGTTTGATTGTTATTTTTCTCTCTTTTGTTCATCTTTTCCTTGTTCACCATTGTTGTTCTCTTCCAAAGATTGAGTCTTTGGGGTATTGTGTTAAAGTGTGTGTCTTTTTGCTTTAATCTTTCCTCATCTTAGTTTAATTAGTCTTTCCTAATAGATTTGTTGAATGATTGCATGTTTAAGAGTAGAAATCAATTAATCCCCATGCTTATTGTCAAAGTTACCCCCTTTATTAGTTGTCTTGCTAAAACAACTATGATTAGTGAATCGTGCCCTAGGCCTTTTATACCTTGAGTAAATCCTTGTTCCAATTAGCTTCTTCTTTTAATTTAGTTGTTGCTAAATTAGTTTCTTTTGCATGTCATTTAGTATAGCTCACTTAGTCAATTTATCAATCAAACCTATTTTCCTCGACCTAGCTAAACTTAAGAATAATAACAATTGGTAATCTCCCATACTCCTTGTGATTTGACCATCAAGTAGTGCAACTACACACGTTCACTTGCGAGGTTAAGCTTGAACCGTCAAGTTTTTGGCGCCGTTGCCGGGGAGTACGGCTAGATATTAATCGTTTTTGTTCTAGTTTAGACTAAGTCCCTTTGTTACTAATCCTTTCTTTAAAGTGTTTAGGTCTTTTGCATGATTAGGCGGCAAAGAAGAGGTCAACCAACATATCCTATTGATCTTGAAATTGAGGCTACGGCAAGAAGACTAAATTCTCTAAGAATAAGAGGTTTACTAGACACACCATCGGTAGAAGAAAGTGATCAACAAGAAACCTTTGAAGTGTTTGAGAATCCATTTGGAGAAGTAGAAGAATCTAACATCATGGGTGATCCGGTTCCGATAAGAGAGACTATGACTCCTAAGCACATAGTAAACCCAAGCATCCAAAGGCCAAGAATTCAAGCTAATAACTTTGAGATCAAAAATGCCTTGCTCAACCTTGTCCAAGGCAACCAATTTGGAGGAGATCCCTTAGAAAACCCTAATGACCATCTCAATGAGTTCCTTGAGAATTGCGACATGTACAGGATGAATGGGGTCTCCGATGATGCGGTACGCCTTAGGTTGTTCCCCCGTTCACTTAGGGGTTCGACCAAGGATTGGTTAAAGAATTGTGATGCGGATTCCTTCAAGATATGGGATGAGTTAGCTTCGACATTTTTGAACAAGTACTTCCTCCCCTCAAGAACGGCAAAAGTTAAGAACGAACTTTAAAGCTTTACTCAAGAAGAGGATGAGACCTTATATGAGGCATGGGAGAGGTATAAGAGACTCCAACGGTTATGCCCCCACCACGGCATATCCGAGGCCGAGCTAGTAAACAATTTTTACAAGGGGTTAGTCCAAGACCTTTGGCTTTCATTAGATGCGGGGTCGGGAAAAGGTGCCTTAGACATTTTGGGGCATAAAGCGGCAAAGGAGCTAATCGAGGAGATGGCATCATGGATTATGGAATGGGGAAGTGATAGGCAAGTGAGAAAGAGCAAGAACAAGGATCTTAGTGCGGTGTTGAATGTGGAGGTTAAGGTAATTCTAGATGAACTTACCCAACAAGTGGCTTTGTTAAATTCCAAACCTTCAAGCTCCGACATGAGGCAAGTCTTATCTTGTGAATTGTGTGGGGAACAAGGGCATACTCCAATTGGGTGTCCCTTGATTGCACCCATCCAAGAGGAGTGCTATGAGCAAGTGAATGGAGTTTTTGGGAATCCACAAGTGCAAGGCAAGGGTTCAACAACAAAAACAACCAATTTGTCAATGGAAAAAGAACTCATCCTCTCTTGTCTTATGCCTCACAAAACATCCAAAACCCAACTACTTCCTCACCATAACAACAAAGGTTCAATCAAAACCCACAATTCCAAAGACAAATTACACCCGGTTTTCAAGGAAAACAATTTATCACTCAAAACCAACAATCATTTGGGGGTTTCAAGGGACAAAATTTCAACCAACCTCAAAATCAAAATTTCCAACCTCAAAACCAAAACTTCAACAACCAAAACTTCCAAGCCCCTCAAAAACCTTCTTGGGAGCAAGCCTTTGAGCAATTGGTGATTGCTAACCAAAACTCCGACTCAAAGCTTGACAACCACATTGCCTCACAAAGCCGGGTTAATGATGAAATAAGAGCATCCCAAAAAGCAACGGAAACCCATGTAGCTCAAATTTCACAACAATTGAGTCAATTGGCTCAAAATTCGGGGAGGTTTTCGGGTAACACGGTTAACCCAAGGGAGATGAATGAGGTATTCTTGAGAAGTGGGAGGCAATTGGAGGAGGTTGAGAAATCTCCAAAGTGGAAGAGGAAAAGGGTATCTAGTGAAGCAATGAAAGAGCAACCAGTTGAAGTTGTAGTAGAAGGTGAAGTTGAGGTGGAGAATTCAATAGAAGTGGAGATGGTTGACCCACCAAAGGAAGATGAACCGATTCCAACAAAAGCCAAAGAACCTACTCCACCTATAAGGGAGTATGTTGCACCAATTCCCTTTCCACAAAGGCTTACAAAGCTAAGACTTGAGAAGAAATATGAGAAGTTCATTGAAATTTTGAAAAGCATGAATGTTACCATACCATTTCTTGACATGGTAACCGAAATCTCTAGTTATGGGAAGTTTCTAAAGGAACTTATCACTGTGAAAAGGAAGAGTGAAGGAGTCCAATCCATTAACCTCTCTAGGGAATGTAGTGCAATCCTGACTAACAAACTTCCTAGCAAACTTAAAGACCCGAGAAGCTTTTCTATTCCTTGTTCTATCCAAGGGGTGAAGATAAAGAGAGCTTTGTGTGACTTGGGGGTAAGTGTTAGCTTAATGCCTCTTTCCTTATTTAAGAAGCTACAATTTGAAGATATGAAGCCTTCAAGGATCTCCCTACAACTAGCCGACCGTTCGGTTAAGTATCCCTTGGGTGTAATTGAAGATGTTCCTTTGAAGGTTGGAAAACTCGTGATTCCATGCGACTTCTTTGTCATGGACATGCCCGAAGATAACAATGTGCCTATTATTTTAGGGCGACCATGTCTAGCCACCGGTGGAGCAATGATTGATGTGAAGAGTGGCAAGATATATTTGCAAGTGGGTGAAGACAAAGTGGAATTGGAGCTCACCAAGTCTATGGAAGCTCCATCTATGGGTGACACTTGTTGTATTGTGGAGATTCTAGAGAATCCCGTGGAGGAGCATACTCCAAAAGCTTCCTCTATGGATCCTTTGGAAACTTGTCTTGTCAATGGGTATGAAGTTGATGATAAAGATGTTGAAACTCTTGCATATGTGTGGATGTTGGACAAAGCTCCAATTCATGAGAAATCTCCCAAGTTTGAAATGTTGGAAGTTGGTAAGAAGGAGGAGAGTTCCACGCCTCCTCCTACGGTTGAACTTAATTAAACCCCTTCCCCTTTCCTTAAGATATGAGTACTTGGGTGATAACTCGACTTTTTCCGTCATCATCAATAGTGAACTTGATGACACCCAAACCTAAAAACTACTTTCTTTGCTAAAAAGGTTTAAATGTGTCCTTGGGTACTCAATTGGTGACCTCAAAGGGATTAGTCTCTCTTTGTGCACTCATAGAATTTTGCTTGAAAATGAGGATGCTTCCTCCATTGAGGCACAAAGAAGGCTTAATCTCATAATGAAAGAAGTTGTGAGAAAAGAGGTTCTCAAACTATTTGATGCCGGTATTATCTATCCTATTTCGGATAGTAGGTGTGTAAGCCCGGTTCATGTAGTTCCAAAAAAGGGAGGAATGACGGTAGTGAGAAATGATAAAAATAAATTTATTCCCACTAGAACGGTAACCTGGTGGAGGATGTGTGTGGACTATAGAAAATTGAACAAATCCACCCGGAAGGATCACTTTCCTTTACCATTCATGGACCAAATGTTGGAGAGATTGGCTCAACATAACTACTTTTGATTCTTGGATGGTTACTCGGGATTCTTCCAAATCCCTATCCATCCAAGTGATCAAGAGAAGACTACCTTCACATGTCCATTTGGCACCTATGCCTATAGGAGGATTCCATTTGGCATATGTAATGCACCATCTACTTTTCAAAGGGCTATGATGTTCATTTTCTCCGATTTTGTTGAACAAGAAATGGAGGTTTTTATGGATGATTTTTCGGTTGTTGGAAAATGTTTTAAAAGTTGTTTGGCAAATTTGGAGAAAATTTTGAACAAGTGTCAAGAATGTCATCTAGTGCTTAATTGGGAAAAGTGTCATTTCATGGTACAAGAAGGTGTTGTGTTGCGGCACATGGTGCCCAATCGTCGAATTGAAGTTGACAAGGCTAAGGTTGAGGTCATTGCTAGTCTCCCACACCCCACCAATGGCAAGGAGGTAAGAAGTTTCCTTGGTCATGCGGGCTTTTATCGCCGCTTCATCAAGGACTTCTCCAAAATTGCGAGACTTTTGACCGAATTATTAGCCAAGGATACCCCCTTTGTGTTTTCTAACCGATGTCTTGATGCTTTTGATAGGTTAAAGGAAACTTTGACAAGTGCTCCAATCATACAACCTCCGGATTGGAACTTGCCATTTGAGCTAATGTGCGATGTAAGTGATCAAACCTTGGGCGCGGTCTTAGGCAAAAGGAAGGATGGGAAATTACATGCAATTCATTATGCTAGCAAAACTCTTGATGAAGCTCAAACCAACTACTCCACAACGGAGAAGGAACTCTTAGCGGTGGTTTTTGCTATGAAGAAGTTCCGGGCTTATTTGGTAGGAGCTAAAGTGATAGTGCACACCGATCATACCGCTTTGAAACACCTACTCATCAAAAAGGAGTCCAAGCCTCGGTTGATTCGTTGGATACTACTACTACAAGAGTTTGATATGGAGATAAGAGACAAAAAGAGAGTTGAGAATGTGGTAGCCGACCATTTGTCCCGGTTGATTAACTATAATGTTGAGGATGGACTTCCCATCAATGATTATTTGCCCGATGACCATTTGTTGTCCTTAAGCTTGAGAGAAGCACCATGGTATGCCGACTATGTCAACTATTTGGCATGCGGGGTGATTCCTTATGGCTATGACTCGCACAAAAAGAAGAAATTTTTCCATGACATAAGGCAATACTATTGGGAGGATCCTTGTCTATATAAGACATGTGCCGATGGGGTCATTAGAAGATGTGTTTTGGAAGAAGAATGTAAATCTATTATCTCTCATTGTCATGATCTCCCTTGTGGAGGACATACAAGTGTGACGAAGACTGGAGCTAAGATATTGCAATGCGGATTCTATTGGCCATCCTTGTTCAAGGATGTTGCTTCTTATGTTAAGGCTTGTGATCGGTGTCAAAGAACCGGAAATATTTCCAAGAGAAATGAGATGCCACAAAATTTCATATTTGAATAAGACAGATAAAGTATAATTTTGTTTTATGAAGTAGAGTGGTAGACTATTAGTTGAAATTTCATATATGTATGTCAAATTGCTAAAAATATATTTACCAGATTATGTTTTTTTTTTTTTTGAAGAAATAAATTCGTTTTACTAAATATCTTCTTATTCAATGAATATTTTATACTTTGTTATTTTGTGAGGGGGAAATCGAGACGGGGTGAGTATATAAGCAAGCATATACAAGATAGAAGATACAACGCGTACAACGAGTCTACGACTATCTCGAAAGCATTTAACAAATGTCCATTATGACTACATGCATCCATTTTAAAACAATCTAACACTTGTTTCAATACTATCAATAACTAGTCGTTCATCACTGTTTATTTATATATTCTTGTTCAGATTATCACCCGTAAAAAAATCGTGTGCCATCATTAGACCAACTCATATACCTACACTTTTATATGGGAAGTATTTCTTTATGGTGGCCAAAGTGCAACAAGTCACTAATTATTGAGGCAACACTTATAAATATGGAGTACTAATCACTATGGGGTCTAACCCTAAACAAGAAGTAGTTAGTCTTGTCGAAGACGGGTCAGAGCAAGTGACGGGTAATGCCACTCACAAAACGGATAAGGGGGGACAAGGTGGGGGCACCCCCATGTGCTTCCCTCTCTCCTCTATTTGGGTCATTTGTGAGAGGAAATGGTATCCGTCACTCCAAAGTGACGGATACGTGCCGTCTTCAATGAGAATTTGTGAACAAGAAGTCGGAATGACTGAGATCTACCTTACATTCAACTTCATAATACTGGGGTAGCAATCCAAATCCCACATTGAAGAAATAGAAGAGTTTTGCCTAATTTATAAGGGACCCACAACTTTATTAGTATGAGATCTTTTGAAAAGGAGTCTAGGAACAAAACTATACAGGCTTGACCCAAAGCAGCCACTATCATACTAATGCGACGGTGTGGTGGAGGTGGAAAAACCACGACTCTCGAGAAATTAATTCACTAGTAAGATATTACAAGGTTTATAAAGTACAATTACACACATACACTAGTATTGTCACCTTCTCTTAAACTCTGTCTCACTCTTATTATATCTAATAGATGTTGAACACTCTATTTTCTCTTCTTAAGAACAATAAGTATTCTCACCAAATTATATTAATTTGCTTCTCTTTTTTTTGTATATTAAAATACTAGCATCATTAGCTATTTATAGTAAGATAATCTCAAAACTTCCAACAAGCCATTGATTGTTCTAATTAAAACAATCCATAACATCTTGTGCATTTTATGTTCCTTCTTCCAAAACGTAAACTATTTACGTATATGCACTTGAAACATTAACATACTTTATTTCATCATTCAATTTTAGGAGTTTGGGGAGATTAATCCAACAATTTCCTCCCTCGACCCAAAGCTCCAAACACCTCAACTATCTCGGAAAAGCGGATTTTATTTTTCACCTCGACTTTCCTTTTCACGCTATGTCCATCCACATAGAAAATGTTATTTTTCGTCTTCACCCCTTGCACCACCAAGCTCCTCCCACGATACACACTACGCCAAATAAGACTTTCAATAACGGTCAAATAATGCAATTACCGTTATTAAATAGAAACACGGAACCGTTATTGCAACGACTGTTGTTAAATATATACCACGGTTGTATACAAACACGCGACCGTTATATAACATCAATAACGGATCTATAACACCGTTATCACAACTTAAGAACCGTTATAAAACTGTTGTTAAATATGTTTATGGCAACGAGTATACTTTTAAGAAACCGTTATTAAATATTAATAACGGTTTCAAACCCGTTGTCATAGTTTACTCTTGACAACGATTTAGTGGTTCCAAAACCGTTGTTAAATATTATATATGATAACGGTTCATTTCGTTATCTTATTTAATTAAATGTCAAAATTTAACAACGGTTTTATTGCGTGTTAAACCGTTGTTATATTTATCAGTTGATGAAACTTTGACAACAGTTCTTCTTAAATAAACCGTTTTTAACATTTTGAACTCGACAACGGTTATCGTTCGTTATCTTAGATTTTTGGCGGTTTGAATGGGAGGGAAAAGATGTCAACGGTTATTTATCTAAATAAAACCGTTGTCAAATAATTGTTTGCAACGGGTTGTTTTTAACCGTTATCGTTTTTAATTTTTTTTTTTTTTTTAAAAAATTATTTTAGCTTGTTCTAACAGCTGCTGAAATGCTATTTTTTTAGCAGCGTTTGTAGCTGCTGCTGAAAATAGCATTCCAGCAGCTGTGCACTGCAAAAATTCAATCCTGCATCAAAATATTACACTCCGTGATCAATTAAATCTAGTTTCAAAACAGTACAAACGGGATGATCAAAAGCCATAAAACACAACTTCCTCAAAAAAACAAAAGAAGCCAATACACAATGGCTCTCTATATATATACACACACACATGTACATAAAGCATGAGCAAACTACTGAGACTCCGCTAATAAAACAACATAAGTGGCCCACATATTTCTCATTTGATTCGTGTCCTCTGGTGAATATTCTGGGCTTTGTTGAGTATTAGTGGAAACTACAATTCAAAATATATATAATCAAAATAGATATAATACATGGAAGTATACAGAATTGAACTCAATTTACGTCTGAAATAGTTTTTAAATCACACTAACCCGTATCGGAATGGTAGAAAGTTTTCCGTCGATAACCTTCCACATGGACTGACAAACGTAAAAGGCGCATTGTTTGTCGTCTGGTGCTTTAGGAGACTATTATATAAATCACACACAAATCAGCTGAATTAGATAATCAACCGCTCGCATAAACATTAATTAAATGATACGAGTAATTATTAAGAATACACTTACTATTGGCGTGATAAAATTGGGATCAGTGTTGCTTTCATATTTCCCAAGTGGACATAATCTTTTTTTTGCTTCAAAAACACTAATCTATATATCTATATCCCCCTTAAACTAAAAGAATAAGAAATCTCTAAAGTTTTCCCGCCTAAATGAATTACGCTATAAATGGGCTTCATAACATCACATCTACAACTGGGCCATCTTGATTAATTTCGACTTAAGTTATAAATGGGTTTCATAATTTCATATCTAGATATGGATCATACCGATTAATTTCATACAATAAATACTTCTATATACCATTTAAAAAAGGGAAAATATTCTTTTAACTTACATAGACATATTAACGGATATTCTTATTTTGTTACACGGATGAAATTGCACTAATTATATGTACAATGTGATATAAATATTTTACTATTATTGTTTTTAAAACTAAACATTATGACTAAGAACATTTTTTAGGAAACATTTTCTAATTAATTTTATTATTCTATCTTTTGATACAAACGTACTACGACTTGAGAGTATTCATAAATTGTTATTACTTCTAAAAAGAAAAACTTACTTATAATATTTTTTTTTCTACACTTTAACTTAATATCCATCTTTGCTCCATACTATATGAAAAATTAAATTACTTTTTTTAAATTGTTTATATAACACATCCAGTGGATATAGTGATATAATTAAAAACAACGTTTTACTAAAACAAAGTTAATAAAATAATTTTAGTAAAACCGACAATCTTATACGGAGTAAAAAGTGTTGAACAATCTCTTTTCTAGCTCTTAATACAAAATTACTAATAGTAAATTTTATAATTAAATTTCAAATGGAGTTAAATATCAATAGTATAATTATTAAATTATCTGATATTCTTATCTAAAAAACCGCGCATTTGCGCGGGATCTATACATATAAAATAATAAAACAACAACCAACATATTTTTTTTCCCTCCAAAACCTCACTCCACAATTAACATAGATTTTAGGATTCCTTAAAAATAGGTCCACTAACTAAATAGCCCAATATATAAAATTTATTTTATGTTGTTAACATAAAATTTATACCACCATATTTTATTGTTGTTTTTACTAACTTTCTCTATATTTTAAGGTGTCCATAATATCATAATTAGTTTTAGATTTTTGTGGTTTTTTTTAAAATAATTTTCATATCCTATATAGTATATACAATTGTTTGATGGCATGAATTTAAATTTTTTAAGCATCATGTTTTTACACGATTAGACAATATTTTTTAACCATGCAATTTAGATAATTGTTAGTCTCAAAATCATTTCTTTTACGTTTTCAAAACCGGTGTGAATAGCTATTTGTTAAAGTGGTCAGTCATGTTGAAGTATTCATAGCTTTCAATCTAACTATCTATACTAAGGGCTTGCTTTGATTGAGTGTAAAAGAGGGGGAATGAGTAGGGGAGTGATATGTGAGGTGCATTTTTCATGTTTGGTATGAGAGTAACTATTCACATCCCGAATCTATTACCCCTATAAAGGGGTAACTAGTTTTGTGACCCGTGATACTCACGGATTCGTTTAGAAGCCTCTTTTTATTTCCAACTATCCTTGATTAGTAGTAATATTTTTGACGCATGCGTATTGCTTCCACCGCTTGGAAGAATTATATTAGTAAATGAAAAGAAAATAAATCGAAAATAGAAATGAAGCTCATATGAAAGTTTAAGAAGAGGATGAACCTTTTTTATCCATGCTCTTTATCAAGTCATGTCCCCTTCTTAACCCTTTGTTGTAATACTACGGATTTTATAGGTTGGTACTCGACCGAGTATGGCCTACTCGGTCGAGTAGTGTGTGTCGTGGAGTCTGTTTGGCTACTGCCGAGTATGATGAATACTCGACCGAGTAGAGGATACTCGGTCGAGTATAGTCTATACTCGACCGAGTATAGTCTATACTCGACCGAGTATCCGGCCTGACGGGTATTATTTTCGTGGTTTTGATTAAAATGATTAGAGGTTATATATAATCGTTCGTCAGTTTCTAAAGCCATTTTTCTTCCAAAACATAAACTACATTTCATTCTCTTCTAATCATCTTCATCAATTCCAAGGCAAAGGTCGTCGATTGTGGGTTCTAGCATCTTATTCTATGTCGATCGTCGTAGTAAGTGTCTTATCTTTATTGATCTATTGTCGTTCTTATAAGTTAGTAAACCCTAGTTTGGGTAATTTAGGGGTTTAGGGTTATTTGATCATCATATGTGTGTTGATTGTTGATTATCATTGTTGTAGGTGACGATGTGATATTTGTTATGCATATTGTATGATTGATTGCAGCATAGCGGATTGCGAAAAGGTAGGGTTTCCCTACTCAGTTACTGTTAATTGATTTAAGACTGTACTTGTGTTGTAATTGTTGTTATCTGCTGATCATCGGAGTATGGGTGTTCTGATGACGGTGGTGATGTGGTTGTGTTGTGACGGTTGTGGTGTTGTGACAGCTGTGGTGTTGTGTGATTGTGGTGGAGTCACTTGCGGGACTGGCTTCACACCCTAGTTCGCCCTCCGTGGAACCCGTCACGGGAGGGGATGTGCACATTAAGGGACAGGGATTGATAGTCGCTTGTTGATGAGCTGGACTTGGTGGGGATGGGTTGCGGTCCCCCACCGGCGGAGTGGATTACCTGTTGCGATGGGTAATCCGGCAGGGCTACACACTTCGGTGTGTAGTCAGTTACTCTGGAGGATGATCAGCCGATTACATTATTTGTTTGTCTTATCTTGATTATGCAGTAACTGACCCCATGTTGTAGTTTTGTAAAACCTGCGGTGATCCATTTGGGGATGGTGAGCAGATTATGACAGGTAATGCAGGTGTTTAGCTATGAGACAGTCATGGGGAGTCATCACTTCGAGTCTAGCTTCCGCTGTTACAAGTTTAGTTGTCTTTGATTTCAGTTCTATTGAGACCTTATAATTTTATATTTGAGTTGGTCTGAGATAATGTAATCGCTAACTCTTTATACTTTAATAAATGTGTTTTTGGATTGTTGCTTTTGATATATACTTACCTCGGGCAATCGAGATGGTAACAGTCTTTCATGCTAGGGTAGTCCTTGGTAAGGTACCTTGGTATGAGGGGGTGTTACATTTGTTTTGTTAGCAAAATAAGGTGTGCTATTTATTTGATTAGTAAATGAGAGATCATTAAACCTTGTTGATAATTGCTAAGTAACAATACACACGATAATTGATAAGTATCACCTTATTGCAATTCTTTGTTTGGGCTCTAATTTGGACGCTTAAAGCTTTATCTTGATAAAAAAATTTCATAGCATACTATTGAGTATTAATGGATCATTAAATGAACACAATATCTGATGCTTTTATTTTACCATATTATCCCTTCCTTAATCTTATATCCGTTTTCCTCCATTTTCTTTAGTATTTCCACCTTAAGGATGTGATAAACACACACTTTTATTTTCACTAAACTTGGAAGACAGGAATTGAATTAAGGGCAAGTATTGAAGGAAATGTAGATTCATATACATATTAACATACTCATATATGTCTAAAATAATTTGTCATAAAATTAAAACGGATTTTATGCATGCAAACAATAATATAAAAGAAGAGAAATAATGTCCTTACATTGTTGATTTCGGATTTAAGGGCACAAAAGAGATCACCTTTCTCTTTTGATCTTGAGCTTTTCCTTATGGATGAACAAGATCTAAGTATAAGATCTCTCCCTAAGCTTTATACCCAAGGCTTCTCTTAATTTGATTAATATTACAAATACTAGTATAATATTAATCAAGGTAGAAAATTGAACCAAAACTTTTATAAAACACTTATATGTTTCGGTTTTTAAGAGAGAAGAAGAGAGGATTTTTCTTCTCACTAGAACTTGTATTTGGATGAGTAAATTGGAATGAATAATAATACACTACTTTTAGTATATTATTAGGTAAAATTATAGAGAAAACAATGATCATTTTTCTTCCCCAAAACCGTGTAAGAGGAGCCTTTAGGGTGAGCCAATGCATGCAAGTGTTGTTCTTTACAATACATAATAGGCTTGCATGGCTAGGAAATAAGGTAATCATTGTGTTTACCATTATCTTAATCAAACACAATATTAGCCTATTTCTTCCCTAATTTCGCACAATGGATAATATAGAGTCCATATTATTTTTGTCAATTTGTCAATATGTCACATGTCATATGTGACATAAATTTGTTATGTAATTTTTAACATATTAAAAATCAACGTATTAATAAAATACGTCACATACAAATATCGACTTAGTAATATCATAATTACTTGTACCAAAAATTTTACCAATTTATAAATCACAACTGATTGTATTTATAACAATTCATTCAATTTAATTGTTACTTTAAACAATTATTTCATCCGAGTAATGATACAATTCAATTACTCAGACCGTATCTTATTTAATCACATTTCAATATGATACGTAAATTTTACTTCCAAAATCGTCCGTCAATTTTCAAATAATTTAATTAACTCGTAACGTTATACGATTAATTAAATAATCAATTAAGAGTGTTGCCCTATAGGTATGACCTAGGGGGTCAACTGATCACCACCGTCACACGACAGTAATGTCAAACTCTAGTCAGCCAATCATTACCGATATATGTTGACCAGTTGACAGTAACAAAATTACTTCCCAATTGTATTCTTTAAAATGAGATTTAATAATGATATTTAAATCATGTGATCGCACTATTGTTGAGGACACATTTCCCAACAATCTCCCACTTGTCCTCGACAAGTGTGCGTCACCAATTCTCTTGTCCTATTACTATCTCCCACTCAATGCAAGGTGTCTTTCAGGTCGTACTTGTAAGTGATCATATCGAGAGTGGTTTCCTCGATCTGGAGAATAACTGATTGACCGGACTTATCTATCATAGATACTTTCCGAGCGTGGCCACGCATTTCCAGTTCATTACTCCTCGAGTGGCCCTGAGATATTGTTATAACCCTGACAAGGGGTGGACAATTCCTATCGCACTCATTCCCTTCGACTAGCCACAACCATCATAACCCAAAATATGCCTATTTGACCCCATTTACGAAGGTCGTAGTAACACAAATCAAAGTTAATCTGAAACTGTGCCATCTTAGGCGAATAGTCTTTAGTCAAAAGAATCGACTCATTAGAATACTATAGTAGCTCTCGCCACGACCAGGCTATATAAATTTGCCAGAACTCTATAAGCGGTCATTAGGCCCGACAAAATGTTCCTAACAGCCCGCCTATGTGATCGACTAGTCATCTCACATGACTCTATGGCACTTGAACTTGCCATCAATCGCCTCACACTCTAGTCACTTCGAGACGTCACCTCATACAAGTGACTATGGGCAAATACTATGTTAATCCGTGTTCACTTTAACGGGGTTCAATTGTCTCTACAACCCGTATGGATGTAACAAAGTATAAATTAAAGATAAAAGACAAATGTGATTATGAACATGAACAAAAACAACACTTTTATTTCATTTCAAAATCTAACAGAAATTTGGTACACGTTTAAGTCCCATGGACGTAACATGCCCATCATGCTTAGCCTTGCGATAAAGGCTTGGTGAGCGGATCGGCTATGTTGTCATCCGTCCCAACCTTACAAATCGCAATTTCCTTTCTTTCAATGAAATCTCTTATTACATGATACTTTCTAAGTACATGTCTAGATCTATTACTAGACTTTGGCTCCTTAGCTTGGAAGATCGTCCCACTATTATCACAATAGAGAGTGATGGGATCATTGGCGGTAGGTACTACTTTTAGACCTTCCGTGAATTGCTTGATCCACATAGCTTCCTTGGCGAGCCTTCCCGATGTCGCTATGTACTCAACCTCCGTTGTCGAATCCATGATTCTGACTTCCTTGAAGCTTCTCCACTACGGCACCACCATTGAGCATGAAAACAAAACCACTTGTGATTTCATGTCATCTCTATTTGTTTGAAAACTTGAGTCCGTGTATCCAGTAACACGCAACTCGGTGTCTCCTCCAAACACAAGGATAGAATCCTTAGTTCTTCTCAAGTACTTAAGGATGTTCTTGACAAAGAATCCAGTGACTCTCACCTGGATTTCCTTGATATCTACTCGTCATGCTCAAGGCATACGAGACATCGAGACGTGTGCATATCATGGCATACATGATTGATCCAACAACTGAAGCATAAGGGATCAACTTCATGCGTTCAACATCATGGGGCTCGGAGGGAGATTGAGTCTTGCTCAATATCGTCCCGGTTACCATAGGTACCAAACCCCTTTTGGATTTGTCCATGCTGAACCGTCGAAGAATCTTATCGACATAAGACTCTTGACTTAGTGCCAATATCCTCTTGGGTCTATCTCTATAGATCAGGATACCTAATATGCGTTGTGCCTCTCCTAAATCCTTCATTTGGAAGTGGTTACCTAACCACTTCTTAACAGAAGACAACATTGGAATATCATTTCCAATGAGTAGTATGTCATCGACATACAAGATTAGGAACACAACATTGCTCCCACTAAATTTCATGTATAAACATGGTTCCTCAACATTTCGAGTGAAACCATTTTCCTTTATCACATCATTGAATCGATGATTCCAACTTCTTGATGCTTGCTTAAGACCATAAATGGATCTCTTAAGCTTGCACACTTTGTTAGGATTTTTAGAATCAACAAAACCTTCGGGTTGTATCATGTACACCTCCTCTTCTAAATGCCCATTTAGAAAAGCGGTTTTGACATCCATTTGCCAAATTTCATAATCATGAAATGCGGCGATCGCTAACAAAATCCGTATGGATCTTAGCATGGCTACGGGGCGAAGGTCTCATCATAATGGAGACCTTGGACTTGGGTAAATCCTTTTGCCACTAGCCTAGCTTTGTAGACATCGTCATGTCCTTCTATGCCATTCTTGACTTTGAATATCCATTTGCATTGAAGGGTCTTGCCCTTTAGGCAAATCTACCAAGTCCCAAACTTGGTTTTCAAGCATAGAATCCATTTCGGACTTCATGGCTTCAAGCCATAAGGTGGAATTAGGACTAGAGATTGCGGCCTTGTAGGTGGCGGGCTCGTCACTTTTCATAAGCAACACATCGAGTGTTCCATCTTCCTCGATAAGTCCCACATATCGATCGGGATGGCGAATAACTCGGCCCGTCCTTCTTAGTGGAGGAGGTACAACCGCGTTAGACGACGAAGGAACATCTTCCTGCGTCTCTACCTTGGTTTGTGGCTCTTGAACTTCATCAAGTTCAAAATTTCTCCCACTCTGTCTCTTAGAAATAAATTCTCGTTCTAAGAAGATGACCTCGCAAGACACAAACACTTTGTTCTCTTGAGGTTTATAGAAATAGTAACCTCGAGAGGTCAAAGGATAGCCTACAAAGATGCACTTTTCAGATCTTGGGGCAAGCTTATTGTCGGGTTTAGCCTTGACGTAAGCATCACATCCCCAAATTTTCATATAGGATAGATTAGGAACTCTTCCTTTCCATGTCTCAAATGGAGTCTTTTCGGTGGCTTTAGTGGGACTATTATTCAAAGATAGAATTGCAGTTTGGATTGCAAACCCCAAAACGAGTTAGGTAACTCGGTTTGACTCATCATGGATCGAACCATATCAAGTAGGGTTCGATTTCTCCTTTCGGCAACACCATTCAGTTGTGGTGTTCCGGGTGGAGAAAGTTGTGATATAATACCACAACCTTTCAAGTGTGAATCAAATTCAAGACTAAGGTATTCACCACCACGATCGGATCGTAGTGCCTTAATTCTTTTGTTCAATTGGTTCTCTACTTCGTTTTGAAATTCTTTGAATTTCTCAAACGCTTCACTCTTATGTTTCATTAAATAGATATACCCATATCTACTTAAATCATCGGTGAAGGTTATGAAGTAGTCATAATTACCACGGGCGGTGATAGTCATTGGTCCACATACATCGGTGTGTATGAGTCCCAATAGCTCACTAGCTCGTGTCCCTTTACCGCTAAAAGGATTACGAGTCATTTTGCCAAGTAGGCAATATTCGCATGTACCAAATGATTGATAATCAAAAGGTGTAATCACATTAGTAGAAACTAATCTTTTGATGCGATTCTCGTTTATGTGACCTAATCGACAATGCCAAATGAACGCTTCACTTGGGTCACTTGATTTGAGTTTCTTTGATTGAATGTTATAAATATCATTTGTTGGATTTGAGGTCTCTAAAATGTAAATGCCATTAATGAAAGAAGCTTGGCCAATAACCAAATCATTCCTAGAAATAGTACAACGATTGTTCTTAATGACAAAACAAAAACCGTCCATGTCTAGCATGGCGATTGAAATAATGTTTTTAGAGAGCGTAGGCACATAAAAACAATTATGCAAATACAACTCAAATCCATTTGGCAAAGTTAGAACATAAGTTCCTTTGGATTCGGCCGCTACCCGAGCTCCATTTCCAAGGCGTAGATCCACATCTCCCTTGCTAAGCCTCTCCACATCTCTTAAACCCTGTAAATGATTACAAAGGTGAGAACCACAACCGGTATCTAGTACCCATGTCGTAGTGGAAGTATAATTTATATCAATAACATAAATTTCTTTAGGAATTGTACCTTTTGGAGTAATGAGTCCTTCCCTTATATTTCGCAAATACATAGGGCAATTCCTTAGCCAATGTCCCATGCCATAGCAATAATGGCACTCATCATTAACTTGCTTGAAGTTTTTGATTTTCTTTCCTCTCTTCTTGAACCTCTTGCCATTTGAAGCAAGAACTTGATTGCTAGAGCTCCCACTAGCTTTGGCATCCTTATCTTCCAGAGATAAAGACCCTATAGATCGTATGAGGTAGTCTTCCTGAGACGGACTCACACGAGGTCTAGTAGTAGTGGGTGGTTTAGAAGTGGTGATGAAATTAAGGTTTCCATCCGAACCTATCCCGAAATGAAGTTCTCTAGTTGTATCGAAATTATTGTTGGAGCATACGTCGTCAAGAACATGGTGATATGACTCAATAGTTATAGGTGCGGTAGCATTTGATGGATTCATTGTAAAAACTACAAATATGGAGGAAAAGGAAATATTAACATTTGTCTTTTTGAATCATACTTGCAAATTAACAAGATATGAACATTTATATAGTGACCTCTACCCAACTATAATAAATGATTCCAAGACCCAAATTCATATCAACTTAGGCACGGGGTAGCCGATGCAACCTTCATTAATATAACTCGGTGGATTAACTTTTAATCGATTCTACTTTTAGAACTCTTGGTCGATAAAATTACTCTAATATTTATCTATAGCCCAAAACACATCAACAAGGGCACGGGGTAGCCGATTCAACCCTTATTAATAACTTTTGTTGAGTTCAATCCAAATTTCGAATGAATGTGTCCATTATCCAAACCCACATCAACTTGGGCACGGGGTAGCCGATACATCCCTTATCAACATGAATTCGGTGGATTAACATTCATCACCCACTTCCCCTACGTAACAAGGTTTGTACCCGGGGTAGCCGAGTGCACTCCCTCGCGAAATAGGTTTTCATGGTTTCTACTATTTGGTAAGGCTATGTCTCAATTGTTTGTTTTAGCGAGAGGTCATGTCAATTTATTATCTATCACGTTTTAAGTGAACTAAAGCGGTGAACTACGATAATTATAATTGACACGGTCGATAAACTCGATAAAATAAGGATGCATGTTTTAGTTATGGCGATTTAGCGATGCATGTGACATAAAATAAAATGCAAGCATAAAGATAAAAATCCTAGTATGGCCTTTCCTAAAATAGAAAAACTATTTAACTATTACATATTCGGAAACCAACTCCATTGGTCCCTTGAACTTCGGATGTGGCACGCATCTCGAGGTAACACCGTCTTTATGTATCGCCATTCTTGAAGAAATCCGTATAGTGGAACTCCGGAATGAATAAAATTACATAATAAATTACATAATTTCCTATTATACATTTGTAACTAAAATAAAATAAATCTATTAAATTACAAAACGGTGATACGAGATCACAATAAAAATACAACCGAATCGATATTCCCATACATTTCGGGAAATACCAATTAAAATCTAAGGCCATACTAAGTAAAATTACATAATTCAAAATTACATAAATTAAAATTATGACAATCATAAAGAAAAATGCAGCATTATAATATGTATGAACATGCTCAATTTTAATGCTAAATCGCCTTTAATTAGCCAATATCGTATATTACTCGGTTTTTACGGATTTGCGTGATTTCAACATTTTATAATCACAAAAATACATAAACTCATATTTATGCATAAGTTAATTACCCTAACCTCTTAGGACTCAAAATTTAGTCTTCACTAATAATTTGACCATAATTAACCTATATTTACAAAATTGTTCATAAATGGACCAAAAATTACAAAATAAGCTATTAAACTTCAAATAAATCCAAAAATTCCAAATAAATTCAAAATTTGAAATTTAAACTCATGAACATTCTGGAAAAATTCCATGACACTCATAATGTTCAAAATCTTTAGGTTAAAAATTTCGAAAATTTACCGGAAAAACAATGTTGCGGTTTATCGATTTATAATAAAATAAACATAAAAACATGGAAAAATTATTTTCATTAACTTTTCAATTTTAGATATGAAAAATATAATAAAATGCAATATTAGACGTTTTTCCTAAGTCATAGATTATGTTTTTATTAATTTTCACTAATAATGTCACTATTTATGCCATTTTTCTTCCAAAAATTCATAAATCATGCAAAAAGACTTCTTTATAGCCAATTATTTTACACACATCTTGTAAAATTGCATGTGACAACATATTAATTTTCTATGACCAGATTCGAAATTTAACTCATATTAACCTATTTTTCACTTAAATCCGAATTTAATAATGAAAAATTCATTTTTCGAGCATAACAAGTCCAAAAATTATGAAAATTTACAGGTTATCTCAAAATAATATATGTGACAACATATCCAAAAATCAACTTAAAATTCGAAGTATAGCTAATTTTCGACCAAAAATGACATTTTTACTCATAAAATCACATTTAAATGCCATTATTGTAAAATATGAACAATAAAAATCCGAAAAATTAACCAAAATATCCTAAAACACTTTAGGACCAGAAATATTAACATGCATGTAATAATTTCGTGATATATCATAATAACACAAATTTTACAAGTTTTATTTGTTATTCATATAACTCGGAAAAACTTTTAACCAATTTGCATGCAAACAACCGTGGCTCATGATACCGATTGAAGGAAATGTAGATTCATATACATATTAACATACTCATATATGTCTAAAATAATTTGTCATAAAATTAAAACGGATTTTATGCATGCAAACAATAATATAAAAGAAGAGAAATAATGTCCTTACATTGTTGATTTCGGATTTAAGGGCACAAAAGAGATCACCTTTCTCTTTTGATCTTGAGCTTTTCCTTATGGATGAACAAGATCTAAGTATAAGATCTCTCCCTAAGCTTTATACCCAAGGCTTCTCTTAATTTGATTAATATTACAAATACTAGTATAATATTAATCAAGGTAGAAAATTGAACCAAAACTTTTATAAAACACTTATATGTTTCGGTTTTTAAGAGAGAAGAAGAGAGGATTTTTCTTCTCACTAGAACTTGTATTTGGATGAGTAAATTGGAATGAATAATAATACACTACTTTTAGTATATTATTAGGTAAAATTATAGAGAAAACAATGATCATTTTTCTTCCCCAAAACCGTGTAAGAGGAGCCTTTAGGGTGAGCCAATGCATGCAAGTGTTGTTCTTTACAATACATAATAGGCTTGCATGGCTAGGAAATAAGGTAATCATTGTGTTTACCATTATCTTAATCAAACACAATATTAGCCTATTTCTTCCCCTAATTTCGGCACAATGGATAATATAGAGTCCATATTATTTTTGTCAATTTGTCAATATGTCACATGTCATATGTGACATAAATTTGTTATGTAATTTTTAACATATTAAAAATCAACGTATTAATAAAATACGTCACATACAAATATCGACTTAGTAATATCATAATTACTTGTACCAAAAATTTTACCAATTTATAAATCACAACTGATTGTATTTATAACAATTCATTCAATTTAATTGTTACTTTAAACAATTATTTCATCCGAGTAATGATACAATTCAATTACTCAGACCGTATCTTATTTAATCACATTTCAATATGATACGTAAATTTTACTTCCAAAATCGTCCGTCAATTTTCAAATAATTTAATTAACTCGTAACGTTATACGATTAATTAAATAATCAATTAAGAGTGTTGCCCTATAGGTATGACCTAGGGGGTCAACTGATCACCACCGTCACACGACAGTAATGTCAAACTCTAGTCAGCCAATCATTACCGATATATGTTGTTGATTTGAAGAATAAAATTATTTCCCAATTGTATTCTTTAAAATGAGATTTAATAATGATATTTAAATCATGTGATCGCACTATTGTTGAGGACACATTTCCCAACAAGTATGAGACCAAGTTCACGAACTCTAAATAAAACAATTTGAAAATTATCAATGGATAAGTGTGATGGCATATGCTATGCTATGATAAGCGGCATAACAACCAATCTTTGTTTTCAATTATCGCCGTAAAATCACATAAGTTCCTATAGCTCGGGTTAGCATTAGTACGGAGTACAATGCTCATGTACTGGTATTGCTCCAAGAGGTAAGGTATTTTATAGACAAAGTTAAGTTAATTAAGTATATGATAAATACGATTGAATAATCATAATAGATTCAAATATAGTGAGAGTATAGAGGAGGACTATAAATATTGTGTAAAATTTCTCGAATTCTCAAAAATTTATCACTGAAATATAAATTTAGTATACAAATAGAAAATTATAGTACTGAAGATTTTATTACAACTAAAAAATATCTATGGTACATACTTACCCGATTATGGATGTGAAATTATGGGGAGCAAAATTTTATAGGCTATATAGGTCATATTCTAAAGTAACATCCACCTCTTTTTATAATCACTTTTAGACCCTAATATCTATGTACTAATCACTCCAATTCTCCACCAACCCACCATTATTAACGATCGAAATTCATAAGAAGTTCTAATTTTGTGAACCACCTAAAAGCTCAAAAATACAGTACGATATTAAAAGAACACCAAGAACCGCAAATAAATGAGATTAACACTGCAAATAAAAATCTAATCACTATTCAACCTGAAACTGAAAAGAAGAATGTTGTGGTGGATTATATGGCAAGTGAGATGAGAAACAAATTCGCCAGCTGCATAACTTTCTTCAAAGTGAAAAAAATGTTGCCTAACTGAGTAACCAGAGCTCACTTATAAAGTTATAAACTAAATAAAATATAGTTCATGTACAACCTGAATTTACAACTCCAACTTAATCACATTAACAAATAGAAGTATAAAATATATCGTCACAAATATAATTAAAAGAAGGTACAAGGTTTGAACCCAAAACAAAGCAATACCGAAACAAAAAGTAACAATACGAGCTATTTAGCGGAAAACAAAAATACAATAAGAGGTCTATACCGCTACATTTTGGGGCTCATCGGCTACACCTCTTTTCTCAATTTATAATCTCTCTTCCTCTATTGAATTAATAGTAGTATTTGAGGGCACTTAATAACGTTGATCCTTCAGTCGCCTTGCAATAAGAAACGCTTAAAATCTATTGGAGTTCCCTAGCCTATTGATTTCTTTTCTCTTCCCTCTTAAGTGTCTATTTAGTGTGTGAATTAATATGAGGTGGAGTAACTAATGGGAATAAAGAGGCGATTAGTCTTCTTCATTTAATCTCACATTATTTTTACTAATCATCCAGGAGTCTACTTTGTGTGCCTTTTTCCTTGTGCCACGTGTGATTAAGAAAATGCTCAAGTAACCCTTTTTTATATTATTGTATAGATCTTAATAATGGTGAGTGTTTAGTAATATGAAGAGGTTTAATTAATTCCTTAACATGTTTTATTACAAAAATTTCAATTGAAATTTGAATTTGAATTATAAATTATGAAATTTATTAACATGTTTTATTACCAAAATTTCAATTAAAATGTCAATATTAATTATAAATTATGAAATTTGATGTAAATTTGTAAGGGTTATATAAAGTTTGGAAGACAACATATTTAATATACAAAATTAATTTAAGAATAATGATTATATCCTTTAATATTATAGATATAAGTGAATTAAATTAATTTATAGATAAATGATTTAAATTAATGTCATGTAATAATAAATTGATAATTCATGTCACATTAAAAATATGCAATATCACATTTAAATATGTCATGTCACATTAAATTTTAATCTAGGTGGCTTTTTGGATCCTACGTGGCTTTGTCTAGGTGGCCTTTATTTGTCATTTTAGGGTAGCCTTTTAATTATATTTTATAGATATATTCCCCACCCTCCCCCCTGGGTAATGATTAAGAGAGTAAAACATCTCCTCGGTAATCATTACTCTTATATGTCAAACCTATTATCAAAGAACTCATTACCATTGTAATTAATTTCTCCATTAATTATTACCCAAATAAAATTTGCCCCCTGATTATTACATGGATTCCAGGCAAGCCGTAATTAATAAAACAATAACAATTGCCATAGTATCTTGATTAATTTTTTTTTTTACTACGAACGTAATGTTTTGTTGTCGATCTTCGATTATCATGTTATTATAGCATCTCTCATTTCCTTGCACGAGTAAATTGAATAATCTAACAACTAACAAATTGAATTTGAGTAGCATTGGGTAAATGTCTTTAGAGAAGGTCTCATAATAAATTTATTATGAGCTTATTTTATAATTATAATACAAAATTGTACCACGGGCAATAAAACAATTAAAACAGAGTTAAAAATAAAATGAGTACACTTATTATAAGAATATATACAAAGTTAAAGAGTCGTTTCAAGTCATGATTAACAATATAATTATATAATGGTCATGAAAACGATAAATGATTACAATGTTATATCAATAACTTTTTTAGAGACTATCTCCGATCTCCCTCAAATTAGTTAATGCAAATGAAATTTGATTATGAGTAGGTTGACATTGTTTAAACATTAATAAAGGATTAAAGGGTATGCATTAGAGAGTTTTGATTGGATTTATATTTAACGTTAGTGAACATGAATAAGGGGTTTACACTCTAGAGTGTCAATGGTCTAATTCTCAATCACAAATTATACTATGATATGATACCCTAATATGGTGAGACCACATAAAAATGACCATTTTATGGTAAAAATTTAGCTTTTGATATTAAAAGTTACCACAATTTTGTTACTAACAGTGACTACTTAAAAAAAACAATCACTTTTACACATAATGTTTACTATTTCTTATAAATTGGTCACTTTTACCAGTCTATATTCTACTTACATTGATAAAAGTAATCAATTTCTTATTTCTTATAAATAATAAAACACAAACCATAAATATCTTTTTTAATTTCCCGCCTAAATACTCACCTCATACTAAGCACAATTTTACCAAAATTCATTAGCCCACTAATCAAATGGCCCACAATGATCATCAAATTTACATCTACTAACTCATACACGACTAATATTGATTATGAAATGAGTCCACCATGTTAACAAAAATGAACCTCAAATTGATTTTCAAATTGATTTTGTACCAATTTCTACCAGTCAAATATTGAATACCTTGAAACTAAAAAATAAATTCAACTTAGTTTATGACTTTTGAATGTGTACATCAAAAGATATGAGACACGAGTAATGTTATGGGACATAGAGAGCAAATATGTTTCGCGATTAACGGGTCGTAAAATAGTTTCAAAAGCTCAGAGAGGTTTTAGTATGATCATTTACATATACTGATTAGTATATCAAATAGAAAATAATTAATAGAGATATCATAATGTGTAACTCATAAGCGTTTTTTCCTTTTATGCCAAGTTTTCAAGTGTATACGTTAACTGATATTGTTTTGACTTAATTCGTAATTCTACTTTTTATTTTGTCCTCATTTCAATTTTAATTTTTGTGCAAACATTTCAAAAATTATCCTATATGCTTAAATTTGCCGATATTTGAAATTATTAACATGATTTAACCAATTAGTAGATTATACAACCAGTTGTATATGGTTGTATGGTGTACAATCCGAGCTGTGTACTAAAGTTTTCGAGTTTTGTTAAAAAGAATCTGAGTCATGCTTTAAAGTTTTTGAACTCACATACTTAAACATAAAAAAAATAACTCTTACAAAACTCAATAAAATTGCACATAAGCTCGGATTAATGTATAGGGTTGTACAATGCTTATTATACAACTGGTTGTATAGTAATATTTGTGTGATTTAACATAGGTGTAAACATGTCGGCATATGCATGCTCTAATCAAAGATGAGATACGACGGGTGTAAGCATAATATACAACAAGAGTGTAACTAATATTTTTACAATTAATACTCTCTTAATACTAATGTTATTTTGAAAAAAAAAATAATACTATAATTTCAGTAAGTGGATTATACATTTGATATATTACATCAGATGGTATAGTTTTTGAGCATTAAGATAAAGTTTTTGAGTTTTGTTTTAAAAATTATGAGTTTTATTAGAAAGTTTTTGAGTTTATTATTTTCAACATAAAACTAAAAAAATTACAATATAACTCAAAAATATTACATATAAGTTCAGAAAAATTTGAGTTTTGACGTCAAAAAACTAACATGTAACTTTTAAACTTTATAAAGCTCGAAAAAAATACACAAAAACTCAAATATATATGGAGTCTGATGTAATACATCCGATGTATAATCTTTTTTCTCCTATAATTTAAACATGTATGTAGATTATACTTTTATAGAAGTATTGTATTTGTAATTGTAATTGTCAAGTATATAATTTCCATGTAACATATGCGAAATCAATTACCTCAAATAAGAAACCAAACCAATGTTGTAAATCTAAGAATTTACGAAAAAATTTATATATACAATCTATACACGCCCGTGCAACTTTGCACGGGTCCTAAACTAGTTCATAAATATACATACATGCCATTGTTATTTACATATATATGGCTCAAGTCATACAATAACAAATGACATTATTGAAGGTTGTAAACTTACTCAGTTATCATCCTTACACAACTGTCAGAGGGTTTGCCTTCGCGAGAGTTAATCCAGTACACTGTTTTGTTTCTACTTGGATTGCCAGTAGCACCCAATGCTTCCTATTCATTTTGGGACATTGAATTATTAGTTCATTTACACGCATTTAAGCATGTTAATAATAAATTTATAGAACTGTGATTCATTACGATAATCACGTACTATACATACATATTCTCATTGTAGGAAGCAAGTCATAGTTTTTTGGACGACATCAACCGATGAGCGATACTATTGATTTGTTCTTCGTATGAAATTCTGTGCACAGAGAACGCCTTAGGACTCAAGAATCCGTAGGCGTGAATTGGGACCTTCCACTCAGCGAACTTATTATTGAGGTACCTATTACGCCACATGGAACGAAGATTGTTATTGTAATTGATAATTTAAACAAACATCATTATTCGTAAATGGAAATAACTAAATAATTTTATTAATAAAACTTAATTAATAAAACTTAATTCATCCAAATCAAAATGTGAACAACATCTAAATTGTCAAGGTCGACAAATTCCATCAGTTGCTTCGGGTCCAGTATGGCTATATCAGCTGCGCCAATAACTTCATTTTCAATGTTAATCATGACTACATCCCCTGTAGGTGACCTCTTTACAGCCGAGTTGACTTCAGCGAAGCAGTTTTCATCTTTTTCTTATATTCACACGATTCATAATAAGAATCATAAACATGCTTGACTGCAACAACTTTCGTTAACGTAGTAGTAATTGCTTTAGCCGTCATCATGGCTTATTTTAAGAACAAGTAATAATTAACGTCTGCATATATGTACCTCGGGGGTGACAACATTGATGAGGTTGGCAGGCCATTGCACGTAAGAGCTTAGAGTTTTTTTCCAAATAAGTGACCTCCTCATTAGAAAATGGTACTTTTACTTCCTCATACCCGTCTTTATATAATTGACTGTGACGAAGGGGGCCGGCGAGTTATACCATCATCATGAAGCTTTTATTTCCCAATCAAAAGAGGGAAAAATTGATAAACCCTAAATTCGAAAATTCGCAATTTGGATTCGCCAATATTCTTCTCAAATGCATTCTACGATGATGAATTTGATTACTTATACTACCTCCGTATTTCTGTTTTCTTCCCACTTCTCCAATTTCCCGTCACATAATTTGAGAAGTGGGAAGAAAATTAAAATACGGAGGACTATTACAGGAAGACGAGAATGCGGGTGGATGAATTGGTCAATCACTTCATCTTATTAGTAAGAATTTCTTCAGCGTTGATTTCATTTATTTTCGTCTAAATTGAGCAATTTGAATCGTTAAAAGTGCAAATTTCTGATTAAGATAAAGATGATGAGATTGTGTTTACTTGGATGCGCAATTTTTACCATGATATTTATTCGTTTCATTTTCATACGTTTGTTCAAAATATGCGAGGAGAATTATGAATAAGCCTGTGGAAATGGATTGAATCGCAGGAGTAATTTGTGTTGCTTGTCGTAATTGTTACATTTTACGCATTGACGATTGTCGATTGAAAATAATGTATGTACAGGTAACTACCGAGGAGAAATTTGAATAAACGTATGGAAATGGAATGAATGAAGCGAGTTATTTATGCTGTTTGTCGCAATTGTCGCAAGTACGCACTGATGCTCGAAAATGATGTATATACAGGTAACTTTCAAAAGTTATCGTTGAATCAATCTCACGGAATTCTCTGTAAGTTTATTTGGTTGATTCACCTGGTTGCCAATTTTCTATTCAATGTCTTGCTAATTCTTAGTATCGACGAATCTACTTTTGTTTGGTTGCAAAATTTTATTCATTATATTACCAAGTACGAGAATCAAGTGTAGTTATGTCTCATGTTGCTGCTATCAATCACTGACATAGACTTGGTCTATCATTATTGTATGTAATTTGGAGGTTATAACTTCAAGTTGCGGCAAATGACAGTATAATTGCAATCTTTTACCGTCGTTTATATTTATTAGAGCCTAATATCAACTAGCAAGAAGATTAGGACGGAGTAGATTAATTATGTGGAATCCATCATTTGACCATATCCTCTGTCATGCCTACATCTAATACGCGTTCTTGATCGCTGACTACTGCTATTAGTAAATAAAAAATGATTTACTACACTTCTTTGATTTTTATCTATGACAAGTTGATTTTGTGAAAGCATCGGTGATTGTTGCAACTCTGTCAAGAGTATTTTGAGAACTTCTTGAATAACCTCTTACCTCTGTCTTATACCCCCATCCCTGTCTGTCGTAGTTTTAAAAAGCGTACCATGGACGAGCTTAAGCTTTAGTTACAATTAGACACTAACCATCGCAACTGGGATAAGGCGCAGCTAGTGAGATACACTACTATGCAATTTCCATGCTATTTTTTCTGGTGCGTCTGTCAAGAGTATTTTGTAACTAAAGCATGGAAATACACAAGCCCTCATCTCCCCAGTGCGTCTTGCGAATTTTAAAACTGAGCTATCTATATTTTCATCATAGGATAAGGTTACACTTATAGGACCCTCTACCATGCCACATACAAGGGCCTTTGAGACATGGGGGGTAATGTTATGTGTTGTTGAAAGCCGCCTCTCCCTTTTGACGACAGTAAGGCAAAAACACATTTACATTTCCTCTCCCTACCCAAATGTCAACAGTTCACTACATTGGACGACATTATTTTCTTACCAAAACTGCATATGATCAGTGTCGGACGTGCTATGTCTTTCCGCACCATATGTTTTTGCTTTGAATAGTCTCCTTTACTCATCATGGAATTCTGACCTGTAGTTGATTTAGCTTGTTAAGACCTAGCATGATCCATACCTGATATGACAACTTATGGTCACTCACATTTTGGTTGACTGAGACTAAACCTCATTTCCATTCTCCATATCTTAGTCCTGTGTTTTTTCTTCTTATCTGCTTATCCCTCTATTAGTCTTTCATTCTGTCTCTGTCTTGGATAACAGAATTATAAGAATGGACATGCAACCTATCTCTATTTCCGAGGAAATCCAAGTTACGGGCCTGACCTCAATTCACATCCAAGATTCCTATCCTCATAACATTGCTAGCGTGCCTTCTTCAAACCCTGAGCCTAACAAAGAGCCATCATATTGCAATATCTTTGTGTGCTGTTTAGCTTGGCCACTTTTGCGACTTGTAAAAGCAATATGGTATATTCTCAAGACTATTTTGAAATTTTATATGTATATTGGTCTGTTTGTGGGCATCCAAATTTTGTTCAGCATTGCCGGTACACTTACCTTTGCAACATTTCCATTTCTCCTAGCTTCATTGTGGGTTTTACGATTTTCACAATTCTTCAAGCGAGGTGAAGATTATGATCAAGTTTCTCAAGTCAAGTCGGTGGTGGAATGGTTCATGGCTATTAATACTGTTATTCTTGCATTCGCGATATTTCTTTTGTGCATATATACTGACAGGATTTTCAAGTTAACATCACACATCAAGATTCTCAGGAGATCTGTATTTGATTGGGGCAATCTGATCTGTATGAATGTTCTTGCTGTATTTGGGGCCAGGTTTGTCGTATTTTGGATCATCCAAAACTATATGCCACGGATGACACTAGAGCACAAAGAAAGTGGGCTAAAAGTTATACAAGCCGTTTCCGACATAGTCGACTGTCTCTTTCTCTGGTACATGGGGACTGTGTTGATGGACAGTCTTCCTTTGGAGAAAATTATTGGATTGCCTATTCGAAATTGGATGGAGGTAATCATATTCATCATAATTGGTTGGAACATTATTGCACTATCAACTCATTTCGTCGTATGGTCGATACACAAACTTGTTTCTCGGTATCTTAACCATGTACACGACAAAAATGAAAGATCACATAGGTATTTACTATTAGAGAGAATTCTGAGTGTACAATATCTAGTATACTATGGTAATGGCATGAAAAGAAGCATCAATTTCATGCTAAGCTCATTGCTGCTTTTACTTGTTTGGGTCTTCTATTTTGGTCCATCTTTGATAAATACTGATTCGAAGGCCAAAACTGTGAGGGACTTTGGTACATGGTCTTGTACCGTTCTTTTAATTTCATCCTTTTTTTGGATACTTAAAGATTTTGTGCTGCTATCATGGGAGGCAAATGCGGTGTACAACAGATTGTCTACTAAAATCTCAGAGGCTCGGAAATCGTTGTACTTTCTAGGAATTCTTGGTCGCCACAAACATGATATTCTCAAGCTAAGGTATGAGGTGCTAGAGAAAGAAAGTGGAAGTAATTACGAGACTAGCAGAAAAAACAGGGCCCAAATCTTCATGGCTAAGAATTTAGCAAGAGTGGATTCCTATTATCGAGATAATAGGGATGAGGATGATAATGATGAGATGGAGGAGATCGAAAGAGGAAACAGCCCAAACAGGAGACAACTTAAGCCTAAATTGTCAAGTAAAAAGAGAGCAAGAGTGAAGCATGACTTATTACTGGTAAAGAAGGATACTATGACTTTGTTTGATGTCCAGCAGATGGCTCAATACTTCCTCGTTGCTGCAAATTCATTGTTAAAGGAGTCATATTCCTCTGACATCCTCCGAAAATTGGATTCACAGGGTGCTTACAGGTGCGAATTTCTTCTCATTTATTAAGAGTTTTGGCCTAATTATGTTCATGTTGAGGCCATATCATAAATTAGGTACGCTTGTCTAATATAGAATGAGTCATCCTAGAAATATATGTTTTCAAAAATAGGTCGTATTTCTTCATTGGTGATTAAGGAGGCCACAGTAGAGAGCAATTTCCATGAATCTAAATACTCTCTAACAGAAAATGTAGGACGCAAAGGCGGTGGGATTATTAAGTGAACTTAATGTTGAGAAAGCAATTAGTTGGGAGCATATCAGATCAATATAGCATATTAAAAGTAATTTGCTAAATATATATGTCAGGGATAATTTAAAAAAGCTGATTATTGGGACGAACAATGTTAGTGATGAGGTCCAACGCTCAAGTGAGTGTGTGCCACAAGATTGGGAAGACTTCGAGGAGTTACTGGATTTGAATTGCTCGGGTGATGTCAATCATAATGAAGTGAAAACATGGCTGGTAATTATGCCCTTTTCAAATTTCTGCCATTTTTTTTAATATGCTCAAGTCACTCATACATCTATCCTCATATTAAAAGTAATTTGCCAAATATATATGTCAAACTAATCATAACCTATCAAGAGAACCAAGTTGATTGACTCTTGAGTTGTTTCTGTGCAGGAAAAATCGCACCACAACTGTCTATTTCTTGCGAATACGCTATGCAGTGCCAAGGAGGTTGTGGACTGCTTGAACAGCATAATTAGCGTGCTTCTGATTTCTGCATCGCTTATAATATGGTTACTTTTTACTCGAATAGCGACCACCGACCTACTCATCCTGATTGCGTCACCTTTCTTGGCTGCAACTTTCATATTTGGAGACACATGTAAAAGCTTGTTTCAGGGAATCATGTTTGTTTATGTGGTGCATCCTTTTGATGTCGGTGACTTATGTGTCATTGATGAAAAAATGGTTAGTTACTCAGCCTTATTGCCTCTTCCATTTTTCCTTTGGAATGCATTGGAAAGTGTGGACTATTAAATTTGGGCCACAACACATAAAGGTTTTGAAGGTCACCGTAATTGCATACTGTTGCATCTTGAGGCGATTTTGGCCCTAGCGATTGAACTCTTCGTGCTTGAAAATTGGTAAAATGTATTTTTTGAGATAATAATGAAGCTTGCTTGCAGATGGAGGTCAAATCCATTGGGGTGTGGAAGACGGCCTTTTCAATTGTTGATAAAGCTGCTGCTCATGAAGATGTGATATACCCAAATACAAAACTCATGCAGAAGACCGTTATCAATCATAAAACTGAATTTGATTGGAACGATTCCATAGAGTTCAGCGCTGAGCATTTGGACGAACTACAGATCGCGAAACTCCTTGAGCAAATTGAGGAGTAAGACTCTTTCCACACTGTCATTACCTAGTTTTTAATCTATATTGTATAGTTTTCATTTCACTCCGTCTATCGCATATATCTAAATTGAAAAGAGGGAAAATTGAATAGCAATTTTAACTCAATGCATGTGAAAATGTTATTTTTTTTTGAAAAGTTGAAAACGGGTATTATCTTACACAGTTCTTCATCTTCATGAGTAGCTGCTGTATACGATTCTTGCATGAGCTTTTGTTAGCTTTCGTTCTTTCATAGTTTTCATTATATGGTATTTGCATGAGACTCGCTGATTGATCTGGCCTATTTTATAAGTGAAGTATTTTGGCTTTAGAATTTTGACTTTTTTAGACTTCTTTCAAATTTTCATTTTCTTACATAAATTTATAAACCAACACGTAGTAAACCATTTTAATGGGTAAAACAGTATGCATAAATGCTTAGTTATCTAATCTAACTGTGATTGCTCTTATATAATCAGTTACCTTCGTGAGAAAAAAGACAAATCAATGCCCGATTCGCATAGTGTGGCAGTGCTGCCAGCTGGTGAAGGCGTCAAGATTGTCATTCGTTTTAGACATTATAAGCACAGTGGGGGAATGACCTACTTTCAATGTATCAAGGAGAAGGACAATCGACGATCTGCCATCATTGATGTGCTTTATCCTGCAAACAACGTGAAAGAGGAAAATAAATGGGCAGGTTTGCTTCTATGATTTTCGGATGCTATTTTGTTGTCATTTGGTTAATCACGATAAAATATGAGAATCAGGAAATACTTCGA
This sequence comes from Silene latifolia, assembly GCF_048544455.1. NCBI lineage: Eukaryota > Viridiplantae > Streptophyta > Magnoliopsida > Caryophyllales > Caryophyllaceae > Silene > Silene latifolia. The sequence continues at coordinate 16,266,331 of NC_133529.1, forward strand.
AATTGCCAAATATGAAAGCTTTTGGCTTATGATTTTTTTTCCAACAACGAGAGATAAATAGCTTACAATGCTCTTTGAGCTAGAAAAATGTGCTATTCTATTGTTTCTCCTAGGACAAAAACTAAGAGACAAACAATGGACCTTCCTTGCTAGTAATTAAGTATCCTTTACAATGTCTTTGCTGTTGACGGATACCTTTTCTTCCCCGGCAACCTGTAATATCAAACAATCCGTGCTAATACCAATATGCAAGAAGCCTTCACTTATCACCCAGCATAAGGATTCTTTCATTGATTTAGCTTCAGCTTGAAGAGGCGAGGTAGCAAAAAAAAGCCCCAAATAATTTGTAGCCAATGTCTTTCCTGTGTGATCGAAAAGAACCCATCCAGCAGTAGCCATTCTATCCTTTCTCCATGCAGCATCGCATTTAATCCTATAAGAGTTCTAACATCCAGCAGCTCTCATGAACCAGAAAAGAATATAGTTCTTGATTTTAAAGCACAGTTCATCTTCCTGATGTTGATTTCAAGATGAGAAATGCTATGATGAAGAACAGTACTCATAGTTTCGGTATCATCTCTTATCATTCTAAAACATTAATCATTCGCAACTAAATATTTCTTAAAAAGAACCTCATTTCTGCTACACCAAATTCTCCAAATAGTAACCACAAAGGTAATAATCAAAGTAGAGCAGTTCTCTACTTTTGCAAAGTAAAGAATCCAGTTTATAATCCAAGATTTTGCGTCAATTTCTTGACCAATAATAGCCTTAATACCAAGAGAACAACCAAACCATAGTTTGCGAGCATAGGAGCAATCCCTAAATGAGTGATCAAGTGTCTCAATTTTATCAAGGTTAGGGTCACAAACATACTCTTGAAGTCACCCGCTATTTTCCTTTTCAAAAAATCTTCTCCAACAGGTAAAGCTTTAGCAAGAATTTTCCAAATGAAAATCTTCCACTTATTTTGAATTGGATGGTACCAATGCTTCTTTTAACAGAAACTAATAATATCAGGATTCATTCTAGAGAAATCTTTAGGTGTTTCATTTCTTTTCCTTTCCAAGTTTAGGGCTACGGAATATCCAATTTTAACTGAATATCCCCTCTTACTAGAGTGTTTCCCGTATAATTCATCTTTAACATCTTTCTCTGGTATAGGAGTAGCTCGAATTTTGTTTCTAATGGAATCATGGGAAAAACCTTAGCTTAGAGACACATGATGACATAAGAGCTCACCCACACCGGGCTCTATGCGGATTTGTTAACGTTTACAACATGGCAGATATTATGCTCTCTACTTCAGTGATCCTGATGACATGCATGATCTTTTGGATCAAAGTATCGTTTTCTTTTATGGAACCATCATGGTTCTTTCTAAGTGGCAACGTAAAACTATTCCTAAAATAGTTAGATTATCTATTGCTCAGATGTGGGTTAGGGTTTGTGTTTTACCCTTTGAATATTTAAATATGGGGGTAGCTAATATAGTTGGACAAATTAGCCCAAGCCACTATTCTGTTGAACCATTTACTTTGGTTCCCAAAAATGACTACCTTAGAATTAGGGCTTGGGTATATCTCAATGACCCTCTTGTATCCAGGGTTTTTTCTAGCATGCGAGGATGGTTTTCTGATATCGATCCAATTTAAATATGAAGAGGTTTTCAAATACTGTGTTAGATGTGGGCGCATTGGCATAATGCTACTAGATGCAAGGAATCATCTCAGAAATACTCAATAATGGAGGGGAGCCTATAAATCCTACTGTTATGGTAAATGAGGAGCTTCAGGGCGATCCTTACCTTTCCTACATGGCCCAAGGTCAGGATCTGCCTATTGTTGATCTGGATTTAGAAATTCAAGAATCTATTTATAGTAGACTGGAAGGAAAACCTATTAGAGCAAGAGAGGAGGATGGTAAAATTAAAGGGGTCTGAATCAAGCTTTCGAAATGCCCATTGGTTGCCCTATTGTTTATCGTGAAGATCCTAATGTTTAATGAAGCCAATTTCTATAATGGAGAATTCACTCCTGATTTTTTAACTCCTGTTGCTAATATTTCTCCTACAGGTGTACCAAGTGCAAGGGACACTTCTGCTTTTGTGGATGCAGAAACTGGTCATGCAAACACTAGTATTGATATTGAGGAATTAAATCATGTATTGGAGGTACATGCATTGCACTCTAGCTCATCAAATTAGAATTCTTCTGATCACATTGTGGCAAACCCTATTTCTATGATTATGCTCCTATTATCATTGCTCCCAATATCGGTACTCACAGTCACTACTCAGGATAAGAAGTGTAGGAATCACAAATTGATCTTTGGAATTCTTATTTGTGATAGAGCAATCCGTCTCATTGTAGACGAACACTATCCGTCTAAAGCTGTAGACGGATAGTGACCCTCTCACAAAATGCAAGTAGGAGGGCAAGTGGGGGTATTCATTTCCCACCCACTCGCACTATCCACTCTCATTTTGTGAAAGGGACACTATCCGTCTACAGCTTTAGACGGATAGTGTTCGTTTTTTTTGGTAGAATGTGAATATATATATATATTAATATAAGAAGTACCACCAATACAACCATTTTTTGAGTTACACACTATATATGAAAACGAGACACTTAACTATAAAAAAAAAAACAGACTGCCTTAAAAAATACAGGAGGTCTGATACTTAGATGGCCATTTCCTACTCTGAAAACGAGCCTGGACAGCATGCTTCACTTCCTTCATCACCAGATCAGGTGAAGTCACCACCAAATCAATTCTGCAAATATTTCTGGATCGCCAAATCTGATACAATACTGCCACCACTGCAGCAAAAACAATGTGTTTCTTTAGAAGGGATCTGCATCTCCATGTAATACACCAGTTAAGTATATCCTGGACTGGTAAAGAAATACAAAGCCACTGCCTCAAGATAGCCCAACACCTGACACTGAACTCACACTGATAGAACAGGTGCTTATGATCCTCTGTATGATTAGCACATAGATCACATGTTCCATCAATAGGAAGCCCAAATGCCATCAATCTATCCTTAGTTAACAGTCTCTACTTTGCACACAGCCAAGCAATAAAGGAGTGCTTGGGAACATTGAGCCTATTCCAAACCACAGGGAACCAATGCACTTTTACCTGAGCTCCTTGCAGCCATCTATAACCAGCAGCCACAGTATAAACACCATTACCATCACACCACTGATTATGAATATATCCATGCTTAAAAGTTTCCTTGACAGCACAGATCTTCCTCCAAGTCCAATTGGAATGAATTGAGGGAACATAATCATACTAGTCCCTGCCTTTCATATACACATGATCCACCCATTTTATCCACAAGTGGTCACTCTTACAAGCAAGCCACCAGGTGAACTTTCCAATTAAAGCTTGATTCCATAGCCTGCAATTCACAATACCAAGACCCCCAAATTTTTTCTCAGTACACAGTGAGTCCCAAGCTACAGAAGGTGCTCTCCCATACGCTCACTACTGGACAGAGATAATTCCTGCAAATATTGGTGATCCTATCAATGACTGTAACAGGAATCACAAAAATTCTAGCCCAATAGACATGGAGTTGAGTTAGAACAACTTGTATCAAGACTAGTCTCCCAGAGTAGCTGAGTTTTTTTGCCCCCCAACCTCTGAGTTTACTCACCACTTTCTCAACAAGTCGAGTACAATCTCCAATTGCCATACGTTTATAAGATATTGGATACCTAGGTACTTAAAAAGGAAACTAGAATACTAGGCTATTCTAAACACAAGTCATTGGCTTAAATTAAAATGTATAGTGATAGATCATCTGAAATTGAAATTTTAACTTCATATATTTTCAACCAAATGTGTAGAAAGTTAATCTACCAAACATAAACATTGATAAATACATCATACATGGAGTCTCAATATTCCTCTTGAAACTGATATGTTGTTTTTCTTTTTACGTGTAGATAACAAGCAAAGATGCGACACTGGTGATGGTGATGGTAGAATTTATCCAGTTTACGGCAATGACCGGTGATTAGTGAGTCAACCATCGGGCGCCCGTTGAAAGAACTTGACGTTTAATTTCCTTAACTGTCATTTCTATTAACTGTAAAAAATTTCGATTTACCGACTAATGTAGTGCATGTTGTGTTTTTTGTGACGAGATTTGCTAGATTGTTAAGCACTCGCACTCGGTCAAGTAAGGTTGAGTACTCGGTCAGAAATACGAAATTAATTGAAGATTCCTGCAAAAACAATATCGCGTGTCGATTCCAAACCAAGTTCGGAATTCGTCACTGGTTATCGTACTCACTTCTATATCACCCTTACTACTCAAACATACCATACCGACTCATCAGATAAGATTCATATCATATTACGGTACAACAAATCCACACAGCACGGTTTACCTGCTACCGAGTCGTTCGTATACACAATTACGTCACCATATCATACTTAAACTCATCTTACCGCATTGCTAGCAAACTTGTGCTCACGTCAATATAAAGCATATAATTAACGATAAATATCTTCATGTCATCCAAGTATATTCCACATAAACAAATTAAAGCTTACCATGTTCCAGTTTCAACATAAACAAATTATTCTACACAAATTAATCACCACGCAAGCGGAAATTTGCAGCCATTAAACATTGCACAAATGCATCACTATCGGCTATTTCTCACATCATACCTCAACATCTCTTTAACTATCATCATTATAGCTACCGTAGGACTTATAAACTTATATGGGATCACCATTTCCAACAACCTTAAGCAAACACCAACATGATCACTTTCATATTACGGCATACACTTTCACATTTTCACGCATTTCTATCAAATAAAACTCTTTTACGTTTCTCATAAACATCGCATAAGCTCACTAATTCTACCAAAACTTCACCACACACAATCCAAATGCAACTATCATGCCCATACCAATTTTAACAAAGACTCAACCACGGATAGTTCCGACGCAGTCAACATACACAATACATACATGCACACGGACTCCACATTCCCATACCCAGTGACTGGCTTAAGTACAACGAGGCCAAGATTTTGAAATGAGGGCGCCTACTCACCCAAAACCTAGCATCAGCTGGGGCTCTCATCATACATACACCAGGTTCATTTTATTACACTCACTACGTTCATTATTTTCATTGGTTACAGGTTCCAAAATCGTCGCTCTGATACCACTTTGTAACACCCCCATATTCAGAGGAGCCTTAACTAGGCCTTCCTTAGCATATAAGGGCGTTACCATCTCGGTTGCCCTAGGTAAGTAATCATCAAAAGTCGACAAAAGAACATTTATATTTATATTACAAACGTTACAGCCAACTTAACAAAATAAAGATACAACTTGTGAACTACACACTATCTCTATCAAAACTCGTGAGGACTCATCCCGCCAGGACTCCAGCTATCCACAACATCAAGACTGCTAAGACCGATCGCTCACCATAAGGGATCACGGCAGACACACAAAACAACAAGACAACCACACAAGGTCAGTACTGAGATAAGACATGACAAAGCCAACAACATCTATCAACACAACACAACACAATCGGTCACACACACAATCACACCTACTCCAATCAATCTCCGTCACCGACTGTCCACTGGACCAGCCCTGCCAGTGAGGGACCGCAGCCGTACCCACCAAATCCCCGCTCATCATACCGAGCGATAACCCTGTCCCATTAATGTGTACATCCCCTCTCGTGGCGGGTTCCACGGAGGGCGAAACTAGGGCGTGAAGCCACTCCCGCAAGTGACTCCACTCAGCCGAGGACGCGCCTCGAGAACCAGAGACAAACAAACACAGACAACCGCAATACAACAACAATCAACAAACTGCATACACCAACCGATTACCGCATATACGCTGCCACACAACACAACTACAACATAACAACCACGACACAACAATCGACACACTAGACCATCCACAGAGACTGAGTAGGAAAACCTACCTTTAAGCAACTGCAACCATTCCATGTCCACACACGCAACATCCAGCAACCAAGCAACACCTATATATATATATAACACAACCATCTATCACTACCAAGCAAACCCTAACTGCAAAGACAAGGATACAGATGATGATGACGACATACTTACAAGGGGAAACCTGGCAAAGGACCGCTACCCGACTCAAGCTATGCTCTCCTAAGGCACAAGGAGCTTTAAAGGCTTCCATGGAGGTTATATGGTGAAGGGAAGGGAAGGAGGCGACCTAAGGATATGAAGAAATGAGGTGGAAATGATTTGCGGATATAACAAAACGCGATTATAAACCCTCGCTGAAAACACGATACTCGATCGAGTGTCCCTTACTCGATCGAGTATCAAAGCTACTCGATCGAGTAGCCTCTACTCTATCGAGTACCACCCCTAACTCACAACATAAGATCACCTTGGTACGACTTCTAAGGACTATTACCGCTTCCAAGGTCAGTCAACGTTGGTCAACAGGTCTCTAAAAGGGCGGGTATTACAGCTACCACAAGCGAGGGTAAAGTTGGAGCAGGCAGATCCGGAGGAGGAGGCGGAGATGAGGAGATGGAGGAGCCGGGTTTGGAGTGACGTTGTTTCTTGTTGTTTTATATTCGTTTCCATGGATTTGTAGTTAGTTGGTACTTGTTTGGTTGGTACTTTTGATATACTTTGGTTTGTACTTGGCCATAAGGCCGTATTTTGTTGGATTTTGAAACTCGATATTCAGGCGGATAATGTTGGAGAAGAAACTCTGACGATAGTTATGTTTCCTTGGAATTGACAACGTTTATGTAGAGTAAACTGACTTGTGGTTACTCGATCGAGTGCTCCTCACTCGATCGAGTAACTGCGTATGTGGATTTGAAATGCCTACTGGACTTGAGATACCCGATCGAGTAACTGTCGAACTCGATCGAGTTGCTCATTAGCTCGATCAAGTGCCCCTGATTGTCGTGGGTTTCGTTATAAATTGTTGATGGTCATCATGCATATATACTTTGTTGATAATATGTTTCATTGTCATGATTGGTAATCACGTCGTTATGTTTCAAGTGCGATTATATGGTTTTCATTATTGTCAGCCTTATGGGATAATTAATTTAATGGCTTGACGTACCGGGTTAAATGGCGGTTATAGTTCCTTGTTGCGGTCTTGAGTTTACAACTAGTTCTCTCGAGTACACATGATTGGGTAATGTCACTTAAGGAATTCTCGATGTTCATGTATAATAATTAGATGACGGTACATCTCATTTGCTTACTTGCTGTGATTTACACCTAATATAGATTTCAACATGCATACATTTTACCTATGTAATGTCAATAACGTACCATAATAGTTGTTGGTTTTCACGGAGGATGAAATTATTTCGTAATGTCAAGCTTGAGCGAGTTATGTTTTCGTGTGATGTGGGTAGTTCGTCTTGGAGGTGAACTTCGGGGACGAAGTTCCTTTTAAGAGGGAAAGAGTAATGTCACATGAGAAAATGGACAATTATGACAAACTTATCACATTTTGAGCATTGTTATCATATTTTGAGTAATTATTTTGAGTAATTGTTAGTAATTGTGAGTAATCGTTGGCAATTGTTGGTAAGATTCATCGTATTATTGTATTTCATTTCCGAGTAATTGAATTGTTACATGGTGTTGAGTGATATAAATGATTTAAAGAAGTAATATCAATGTTGTGAAATTAATTTAAAATGAATGCTAGCTTGCTTATTGTATAAAGGATTATAAGATGGTTGTTTGGTTGATCGCCATGATGGTTATATCGTAATTGGTTTTGGCATTGTGTCATGTTGGTATTGTGATTGGTAATTAATTGTTGTTTATGATTAAGTGTTGGATGAGTAAACGGAATAGTTGTATCAGGTAGTTAGTATATGTGGTAGGGAATTGTGCAATGATAGAATCCGGTCAGTAAGTGGAAGTAACGGCTGTGTTGGTTTGTTCTCGTGTATAATGCATGTTTGATGAATCGATAGGAAATCATATTGAATGATTTATGCTAAGGTAGATGATGATGATGGGTGGTGAGCGTTCATAACGGGTGGTATATACGAACGGTTGTGTTTTGTCCTTGTCGGGGTGGATGGTTGTCGGTTGCCTTAGTTCCTTTTCACCTTGTGTCGTGGGGAGGTTGAGTGAACTTCGGGGACAAAGTTCTTTTAAGGGGGAAGACGTAATACTCGTCCTTTTAGAGACCCGTGACCATCATTCGATCGACCTTAGACACCTATCTAGACCTTCGAAAACCTTACGAGTTAACCACAAGACGTTGTAACCCTTTGAGTTCAGGAGACTCGATCTAGCGGAGGCTACTCGATCGAGTAGCTTAGTCACTCGATCGAGTAGAGGCCACTCGATCGATTAAGTTACAAACTCGGTCGAGTAACGGGAGTTCAGCAGGGAAATATAAATCGTGATATCGTGAAACCCAAATCATTTCTTCTCCTTCTCTCCTAAACCTAGATGCCATCATATCATTTCTCCTTCACCATGATTCATCTCCTTGGAGCTTTTGAGAGTGGATACACCTTGAGGATAGGAAGCTTGAGTCGGGTAGCGGTCTTGTCGCCGGATTGCTATGTATAGGTATGTTGTCATCATCATCATCGTCTTCCTTGATTTCGGTTGTGAGTATGGTAGTAGTAATAGATGGTTATACTGTTTGTTATAGGTGGTTATGGTGGTTGCTTGTTGTCTTACGGTCGTGTACGGAATAGCCGCGGTTTGATAGAGGTTGTAATACTACGGATTTTATTAAGCTGTATACTCGACCGAGTAGTGTTAATTGTGGAGTCTGTTTTGGTTCTGCCGAGGTATACTCGGCCGAGTATGGAGAATACTCGACCGACTAGAGGATACTTGGCCGAGTATAGCTTTACTCGACCGAGTATCCGGTCTGGCGAGTGTTATTTTACCGGTTTGATTAGGGAATGTTTAGGGTTATTTTATATTCAACGTCAGTTTCTAAAACATCATTTTCAACCCTAATCATTTTACGATTACTCTAATCACTCCCTAATCATCCCCTAATCTCGTTGTGTATGCAATCGTCGTGGTCCTTGCGTATAATCTCTTAATCTACTATTGGTAAGTTTCATTTCCATGTCATTTGTATTCTTTTGGGGTTACTGTATATATGGAATTGGGAAATATGGGGGATTGTGCAATGTGTAATTGTGTTATGTGGTTATTGTATAGGAGAAGACTTCGTAGAGAAGCCTTTCTGATTGTTCGGTTTCCGTTCTACTGTTGATTGCTAAGGTAGGGTTTTCCCTACTCGGTTCCATCGTTCATTGTTTAAGACATGATTGTTTTGTGATTATTGTTATCTGCTGATCATCGGAGTATGGGCGTTGTTGTGACGGTGCTGGTGTGGAGATGTTGTGACAGCTGTGATGCTGCGTGTTTAAGATTGTGGTGGAGTCACTTGCGGGAGTGGCTTCACACCCTAGTTCGCCCTCCGTGGAACCCCCCACGGGAGGGGATGTGCACATTAAGGGATAGGGATTGTCAGTCGCTCGTTGATGAACTGGACTAGGTGGGATCGGCTGCGGTCACCCACTGGAGGCGAGGATTACCTGTTGCGATGGGTAATCTGGCAGGGCTACACACTTCGGTGTGTAGTCGGTTACTGTGTGAGATCGGGAGACTAGGGTTGGAGGATGATCAGCTGGTTACCTCGTTTGTTTGTCTTATATTGATTGAGTAATACTGACCCCGTTGTTGTTTGTGGAATCTGCTGTGATCCATTCGTGGATGGTGAGCAGGCTTGACAGGTATTGCTAGTGGTGAGCTTGGGGCAGTCATGGGAGCGTTGTCATCACAAGTCGCAGCATCACCGTCCGAGTCTTAGTTTTGATTTCATTAGTTGTCAGACATTGGAGTTGTTAATTGAATCAGTTTTGGATTTTGGTTTGATGTAAACTTTAACACTTTATGGTATTTTAATAAATGTGCTCAGTTCAGACGCTTTTGATATGTACTAACCTCGGGCAACCGAGATGGTAACACACTTTCATGTTAGGGTGGTCCTGGTAAGGCACCTTGGTATGAGGGGGTGTTAGAAAGTGGTATCAGAGCCGAAGATTCCGGCACCTAAACAAATGAATCTAATGAACTTAGGGAATCTAAATAAAATGAACACGGGGAGAGTTGTTTGGAGCTACCGCAAAGAATCGGGAGACGTCTCCGAGTCGTAATTTGGCCCTCATTAACTCGAGCCGGTCACATGGGGAAGTGTGTTGAGAGATGTGTCTTGCATGTGCATGTATGTGAAGATTGATGTTGATAATAAGTGATGGTTGGAAATTTATATGGGGAATTCGTAAGTTTGGTGATTGGAAAAGTAGTAGAAGGGACGGGTATGTGAACTTTTGGTGTATTGGATTAGCCTGTGAATGAATGGTATGGTTGTGTGTTTATAACGTGGCATTTAAGTTCCTGTTGTTATATGTTTGATGAGGGTATAGAAAGCATGATAGAGGACTTTATACTGTTTAACCCGTCTTTGGTATGGCTCGGCCGAGCAGGGCAGGTACTCGACCGAGTAGGGAGTACTCGGCCGAGTAACCAGGCACTCGACCGAGTGTTGTTTGGCAGTGAGTAGCAATGGCTACTGTATGTGTTTACTCGACCGAGTAAGAAGGTGTACTCGACCGAGTAGTGACTACTCGGCCGAGTATTGTTTGTACTTGACCAAGTATATATTCTGGGTTTTTGACATTGGCTACTGGAGTCGATTACTTGACCGAGTGTCTGGGATACTCGACCGAGTAGTCGTTACTCGACCGAGTATTGTCTTATACTCGGCCGAGTGTTCCTTTGGCGGAATATTGTTACATTTTGAGTCATAGGCTTTTGTGCTTACGTTCCCTTGTTTCTTATCAGCTCAAAATGCCGCCCAAAGAACCCCCGCACAGATCCAAGCTTCTGAGATGACTCTTGATGAGGTTGCTCACATGATTGAGCAACAAAAGGCTTTCCTTGAAGCTCTCAAAAATGTGGGAAAGGGGAATGAGAAGCCGGTGGATGCTACTCAGCTCAGCATCATCATTGCTCACTTCAACCCTCCCACATATGAAGGGGTGGGGGAATCAAAGCTGCTCGAGAAGTGGCACCGTGAGATTGAAGCTCTCATGGAAATTGTTAAGTGTCCCGAAGACATGATCGTTGAGCAGGTAGTATACTACCTGAGAGGTGAAGCCGCTGTGTGGTGGCAAAACGTCAAGGAAGATGCTAGAGCTTATTACCAGGCTGAGGGTCTGGGAGCTATTCTGTGGTCTGGGTTGAAGAGCGCTATGAAAGAGCAGTTTGTGTCGGAGCATATCCGCCACAAGATGAGATCCGAGTTTGATTCCTTCACCATGTCTGAGGAGATGACAGTCACTGAGTACTATCATCAGTTCCTAGAGCTATCTCGTTATATTGAGAACATGTAGCTGGGACAGAGGGGTTTGGCTCTCCGTTTTGAGAGGGGTTTATCTGCCAAGATCGTGAGTCGTATGCCAGCTGGGGTTGATACTGACCTTAAGGAAGTGTACCTAAGAGCGGGCCAAGCTGAGAGAATGGTAGATCTCTCAAGAGAGATCAATGAGAGGATAACTGAAAAAAGAGGAAGGCCGACGATGGAAGCAACATCGATCGGGCAACAAGAAAGGGAACTTCAACCATGCAAAGGCTTTTTCTGTTGGAGCCTGGTTTCTGGGGATCTCGTGGTCGGGGAAAGAATGGAGGTCGGAGTGTGAGTGACAACTCTAACCTTACATGCTTCAACTGTGGTGGTGTAGGCCACGGGAGACGGGAATGCACGAGTTACTGGCCCGCAGATCGGTTCAGAGCTCAGCAGAGGAATTTCTCTCAGGGGCCAACTCAGAGTTTTGCTAGTAACCGACTGGGAGGTTCATGGGGCAGCAGAGGTGGACAGGCCAAGCAGGGCAGTTATAACCGCAATGGTGGTGGATCATATCATCGTCATAACAACAGCACCACCCAAGATTCAAAGCAGCCAAGCCAAGTACCTCAAATGCTTTGGTTCGGGGTGGAGGAAAAACAAAGTGGGAAGCTTTTCATGATGGACAAACAGGAAGCGCAGGATGATGCTCATGTAGTTACCGGTACCTTTCTTGTTCATAATGTACCATCCTTTGTTTTGTTTGATTCGAGGGCTACACATTCTTTTGTGTCTAAGAGTCATGCCTTGTCTATGGGTTTGGGGAAGTTTGAGGTTGTAAAAGATGATGTGTTCATACCTTTAGGGGAGTCTGTATCGTGTCTCAAGTTGTATAAGGGAGTGTCTATGGTGGTTGGAGGGGTAGATTTACCGGTGGACCTGTTAGAATTTCCTATGGATGGGTTTGAGGTGATTGTAGGGATGGATTGGCTAGGTAAGTATGATGCCAAGATAGATTGTCGGCAAAAGATAGTGTCCTTAAGGGGTCCTAATGGTGTTAGGGTGTCCTATAGAGGATTTGTGGTGAAACCTAAGTGCAAGTTCATAGCTGTGATGACTTTAAATTCATGTATGAGGAAGAAGTGCCCCTTGATTCTCTGTCATGTGAGAGATCGCCGAGTAGAGCCATGGACAACCGCCGAGATACCGTGGTGGGAGAGTTTGATGATGTCTTTCCTGAGGAGATACCGAGTTTGCCTCCCAAGAGGGATGTTGATTTCAGTGTGGAGCTTAAACCGGGAACAGGTCCGATATCCAAAGCACCTTACCGTATGGCACCTAAAGAGTTAGTAGAGCTGAAGAAGCAGATACATGAGTTGCTAAGCAAGGGTTATATCAGGCCTAGTGTGTCACCGTGGGGAGCCCCAGTTCTTTTTGTGAAGAAGAAATATGGGAGTATGAGACTGTGCATTGATTACAGAGAGCTCAATCGTGTCACAGTGAAGAACAAGTATCCTTTGCCTAGGATTGATGACCTGTTTGATCAGCTAAGTGGAGCAGGTGTGTTTTCCAAGATTGATCTGAGGCCGGGCTATCACCAGCTGAGGATAGCATATGAGGATATTCCTAAGACAGCGTTCCGATCTCGATATGGTCATTATGAGTACGTGGTGATGCCTTTTGGGTTGACCAATGCACCAGCAGCTTTCATGGACTTGATGAATCGGATCTTTACACCGTTCTTGGACAGGTTTTTAGTTGTGTTCATCGACGACATCTTAGTCTATTCTAAGACTAAGGAAGAACATGAGGAGCACTTGAGGATAGTCTTGCAGACTCTGAGAAAGAATCAACTTTATGCCAAGCTATCTAAGTGCGAGTTCTGGCTGGAGGAGGTGGCTTTTCTAGGTCATGTGATATCTAAGAAGGGGGTGTCTGTGGATCCTAGTAAGATTGAGGCCGTAACCAAGTGGGAATTACCGAAGAATGTTGCTGAGATTCAGAGTTTCTTAGGCCTTGCTGGCTACTACAGGAGATTTGTGAAAGATTTCTCTACCATAGCACGGCCTATGACATCCTTGATGAAGAAAGAGAGCAGATTTGTTTGGGATGAGAGTTGTGAGACGGCGTTTCAGACCTTAAAGGAACGCTTGACCACAGCTCCTGTTCTAGCTTTGCCAGAGGGATGTGAGAACTTTGAGGTATATACCGATGCTTCAAAGAATGGTCTTGGTTGTGTTTTGATGCAGGCAGAGAAAGTCATAGCTTATGCTTCGAGGCAGCTAAAGCCATATGAGGAGAATTACCCTACTCATGATCTGGAGCTGGGTGCAGTTGTTTTCGCTCTTAATATTTGGAGGCACTACCTTTATGGAGCAACTTTCAAGTTGTTTTCTGATCATAAGAGCCTTAAATATATCTACACTCAGAAGGAGCTTAACATGCGACAAAGAAGGTGGATGGAGCTGATCGGAGATTATGATATGGAGATCATATATCACGAGGGTAAGGCTAATGTTGTTGCAGATGCTTTGAGTAGGAAGAGCGTTCATTCGATATGTACGGCCATGTCCTCCGGCCGAGGATGAGGTGTCTAGGATGGGGATCTTTATGTTAAGGAAGGGAGATGCCATCGGGGATTTGACGATCAAGCCAGAGTTATATGAGAACATCAAGAGTAAACAGGAGCTTGATCCTAAAACTCAGGAATGGAAGTCAAGAGTAGAGAGTGGGACAGTTTCTAGGTTTTCTATCCATACAGATGAGAGTGTCCGTTTTGATGGGAGATGGTGTGTTCCTGAGGATGCAGAGTTGAGGAGAGTGATCTTGACGGAGGCTCATTGCATTCCTTATTCAGTTCACCCGGGTGGTGACAAGATTTACAAAGACCTTAAGAAGACTTTCTGGTGGCCAAACATGAAGAAAGATGTAGCTGAGTTTGTGGCCAGATGTTTGACCTGTCAGAGGGTCAAGGGTGAACAAAGGAGACCACAAGGTAAGATACAGTCTTTGGAAGTACCCGAGTGGAAGTGGGAGTCAATCTCTATGGACTTCATTGTGGGATTGCCTAGGTCACAGCAAGGTAATAACATGATCTGGGTGATTGTTGATCGGTTAACCAAGTCAGCTCACTTTGTTCCTATGAAAGATACTTGGTCTAAGATGCAGCTGGCATTGGGTTACAGGAGGCATGTGGTACGGTTACATGGTATACCCAAGGATATCGTTTCTGACCGTGATGCGAGGTTCATATCCAAGTTTTGGCAAGAGTTGCAGGAGTTGATGGGTACAACCTTAAAGATGAGTACAACTTTTCATCCGGCAACCGATGGTCAGACAGAACGAACCATCAAGACCTTAGAGGACATGTTGAGGGCATGTGTCATGGAGTTTGGGGGCAGCTGGGAAGACAGGCTTGACCTGATTGAGTTTTCATACAACAACAGTTATCATACGAGTATCGGGATGACACCTTTTGAGGCTTTGTATGGCCGGAAGTGCCGAAGTCCAGTTTGTTGGGATGATAGTTCTGAGGCCGTGGTTTTGGGACCTCAGCTAGTGCAGGATATGGTTGAACAAGTCCAGTTAATTCGGCACAAGATGAGAGCAGCTCAAGATCGTCAGAAGAGTTATGCCGATTTGCACCGCAGGGACATTGAGTTCGCAGTAGGTGACAAGGTCCTTTTGAAAGTGTCACCTATGCGAGGTGTGATGATGTTTGGGAAGAAAGGTAAGCTAAGTCAGAAGTTTATAGGTCCTTATGAGATTTTGGACCGTATAGGCGAAGTAGCCTATAGATTAGCTTTACCACCAGCTTTGGATAGAGTCCACAATGTTTTCCATGTTTCCCAGCTTCGAAAGTATGTGAGTGATCCATCGCATATCCTTGAGATGGAGAACATCGAGCTTGATGAATCCTTGTCCTATGCCGAGGTTCCTAAAGAGATTCTTGATCGCAAGGTTCGTAAGACAAGGAATGGTGAGACGGTCTTACACAAGGTCCTTTGGTCTAATCACAATGTGGAAGAAGCCACATGGGAACCCGAGGAAGCTATGCGAGAACGTTTTCCTAACCTTTTTGCTCAGGTATATTTGGTTACGGGGACGTAACCGTTGTCTTTTTAGGGGGGTAGGAGATGGTCGTGGTTGTGTTTTGTCTTATTTTGAGTCGGGATTAGTGGTGTTTTGTGTAGTTCTTTGGGTTGACAAATGTTTGTGTGGAAAGTCGTTTTGTGTTGTAGTGTGTCCTTTGTTTTTGCGGTGTCTCGTTTAGGTTGGAGTGTGAATTTCGGAGACGAAGTTCTTTTTAAGGGAGGAAGACTGTAATACTACGGATTTTATTAAGCTGTCTACTCGACCGAGTAGAGCCTACTCGGCCGAGTAGTGTTAATTGTGGAGTCTGTTTTGGTTCTGCCGAGGAATACTCGGCCGAGTATGGAGAATACTCGACCGAGTAGAGGATACTCGGCCGAGTATAGCTTTACTCGACCGAGTATCCGGTCTGGCGAGTGTTATTTTACCGGTTCGATTAGGGAATGTTTAGGGTTATTTTATATTCAACGTCAGTTTCTAAAACATCATTTTCAACCCTAATCATTTTACGATTACTCTAATCACTCCCTAATCACTCCCTAATCATCCCCTAATCTCGTTGTGTGTGCAATCGTCGTGGTCCTTGCGTATAATCTCTTATTCTACTGTTGGTAAGTTTCATTTCCATGTCATTTGTATTCTTTTGGGGTTACTTGATACGTGCATTTTGTATAGTCTTTTTAGCCTATTTCAGCACGTATTTCTGTGCATTTTTATACTGTTTTTATAGTATTTTGCCCCGAATTGACTACTTTGGTTCGTTTTGTCCATTTTGTAGAAATGAACGCAAAAGTAGTGGAATCTTACCCTTTTTCGGCCTTTTTGCATGCATTTAGAGGAGACGAGATTTTCCTGAGTGAGATACTGCATTGGGAAGCGTGATGGCACGGATTACGAGGCAATCGGGTGCGGACTTGAGCTGATTTGAAGATAAAGGACTCGATCGAGCAGTTTAACCACTCGATCGAGTGGTTTTTATGTCCCCTGTCAGTCGATCGAGTAGTTTTCTACTCGATCCTTAAGTTGCAGAAAGTTGAGTTACTCGATCGAGTAACTATCTACTCGATCGAGTAGATTTGGCTGAGGTTTTGCTCGATCGAGTGGTTTTATTCCACTCGATCGAGTGGTTTTCGCTAGTATGGGCTTTAATCAGCCCGTGTGTTGATTTATTTCGCTAAACTTAATTATTTTCTTATTTAAGCACGCTTTACTAGGTCATTAGGATCTATCTTTTCATTATCTAAGTTTCCTACTGTAAAACTTTACTGCGTTGCTCTTTACTATTCACTGTAACCTTGTTCTCGGATTTATTTTGCTCGGATTCGATTGTTCTTTACGCCGGATTCGCTTGATTGTAATTCCTATTCTCTTCTCTTAATAATAGTTAATCTTTGTTTGCTTTAATCATTTGTTTACTTCGTTATTTCTTCTGCCCTAATTCACTTTTATGCATTTTATTTGTTATTTCATAATGTTTATTGCTGGGAATTTATCTGCTGTTAGATTTAATAGTTTAATTAGCAATATGAGTAGCTAAACCCCTTGCATGTTGGGATTAGGGAATCTGCGGTAGGAATGTGATGATGTAGTAAATGAAATAGATGAATTGATTGTGAGATTCTGCCTCCATAGCAATTTAACTGTATTTATCGACTTAGTTGAGTGCACGCTTCTGAGTTATTTCTTTAATCTGGCTAAAATTAATCCTAGATCGAAAGATTGGACTAAATAGGCCTGCTATGAACAGTAGACTACCCTGACGAGGATGAAAGTTAAGTTAGTGGTATTTTAGGATAGAAAGTGGACCGAAAGGACCTTTCAACATCCGTCTTACATTAATTCGTCTGTGTCATTTACAGCTGAGTCACTGGACTACCGTAGTGAACCGAATTCCCGACATGTTCCTCTCTATCTGATTGTTTAATCCTTATTTCTTGCCTTTACTGCCCTTGCCTTTATTTCTCTTTCCCTTTATACTTCGTAGTTTAGAAAACAATTCAAACAAACTCCCCCCCCCATTTGTGACCAAATAGACGGACTTCTACAGATATCTTGCCTCCCTGTGGAGATCGACCTGACTTCCCTAGCTATATAGTTAGTTTAGTTAGTTTATTTTTGACAGGTACACGACAGACGTGTCAAATTTTGGCGCCGTTGCCAGGGAGGCAATTGCCCTATCTGTTTTTGTTTCGTTTATTTTATCCGTCTCAGGGAATTTTTATTCCTTGAGGCGGTTCTTATTCATTTTCTTTCAAAGGTCTTTGTTTATGCCCAGTCGAGACATGGTTTGAATTAGTTTCACCCGATTGAACAGAGAGATTATTCAGGCATAGACTCCGTCTGCAAAGAAGATCACGAAAGGAAGACTTGAGTACTTTCGAGCCAGAGCTACATCACTCTCTTTTCGAAGACAGTCCGATTTCTACAGTAAAGATGCCAAAGCTTTCTTGTCATTCGGTGCCTAAAGCATCCTCTATTCCAAAGGGTTTCAATCTCCAGACTGAGGATGGGAATACATTCGACATCCGCCCTTCTTATATCAATCTGGTGGAGAGAAATATCTATAGAGGTGTGGCTGGTGAAGACCCGAGGAAGCACATGAAGGTCTTTACAGACTACTGGTCTACTATCCCCGCCACTAAGGGGGTAACTCAAGATAAGATTAAGGAGGTTTTATTTCCTTTCTCTTTGGCCGATTCAGCCAGGGAGTGGCTGACTGACTTGGACCGCACAGCTGCAGGAGTTACAGATTGGGAGTCTCTTGCTCTTGCCTTTTACAAGAGATATTTCCCTCCACAGCGCACCAATCTGCTGAGGGCCAAGATTACCAGTTTCAAGCAGGCTCCCACTGAGACTTTTTATGAGGCGTGGTCACGGTTCAAGAAGTTGGTGAGGTCTATTCCTCACCATGGTTTTGACCCATGATTTCTAGCTAATCAGTTCTACAATGGGCTGTATGATGACCACAGAGCCATACTTGATGCGGCATCTAGTGGGAGATTCCAGGAGAACACTGACGATGATAAGGGCTGGTCCCTTATTGAAGAAATGGCCAACCATAGTGCTGAATATGGTAACCCGAGGGATAGCATAAGAACAGTTCATGCAGTTGATAAGCAGGTTTTGGCTCAGTTGGAAACCATGAATGCTAGATTTGACAAGTTGGAGTTACAAGCTGCTGGGGAGCCTCAGACGGTCCATGTTCTTACTAGAGGAGAGACCGTTTCATGTGAGAGATGTGGGAGTAATGATGGCCACACTGCTGTTGGCTGTCTTGTGGAGAAGGAACAAGTCCTTGCTTTTCAGCAACATAAGCAAGGAGGGGGTTCCTACTACAACAATCAAGGGGCAGTCCATCCCAACTTGAGGTGGACTAGTCAAAATGTGCTCAATCCTACACCTCCTCCGCACCAGCAGCAGCCGTATGTTCCTCCACATAAGAATCAGCAAGGCTTTCAGAAGCCTCCTTCCTTTGCTCCTCCTAATCACGGTGCATCATCTTCCGGTGGGGTGAGTGAAATTGGTGAGCTTAAGTCTATGTTGCAAGCTTTTACGAAGCAGTGGCAGCTTAGTGATCAACAGAAAGATACATCCATTAGGGCACTTGAAACTCAAGTTGCCCAACTAGCCACGAATCAATCTTCGAGAAAGCAGGGTCATTTACCGACTCAAAATGAGAAGAACCCACATGAGACGGTAAACTTGATAAATTTGAGAAGCGGTCGTTCATATGAGGGACCGGAAATGCAGAAATCAGACCCAATGAAGGCTTTAACTGATGGTGAACAATGTTCTGGCGAAGAAAATGAGCCGACGGCAAAGAAAGTGCTCGATCGACTGGTTTCTGGAGATCGATCGAGCAGATTTGGCGATGAGAGTGGTCGATCGAGTAGTTTTTCTACTCGATCGAGTGAACAGGAAAATGGAACTGTTCGATCGAGTAGTTTTCCTACTCGATCGAGTGAACAAGAAAGTGGAGTTGTTCGATCGAGTGGAAATTTCACTCGATCGAGTGATATTGTTGAAGATTCTACTCGATCGAATGGGTATATTGGTCGATCGAGTAGTTTTGATGACGGAAAGCTTATTCGAGAGCCTGCTAGTGCTCGATTAAGCGAGAAATCACCGAAAAGACCTCGTTCGAGAGGTAAGAAGCGTCCAAAGGATACAGAGCTTGCTCCGGAAGATACATTGGAAGAGAGAAACAAGGGACTCGAGATACCCATCACGGTTCCCTTCCCGAGGCGGCTGCAGAAAACTAAAGCTAATCAACAATTCGGCAAATTTGTCGAACTTCTGAAAAGCTTAGAGGTCGTTGTGCCGTTCACCGAGTTGCTGACAAAGGTACCCTCTTATCTTAAGTTTATGAAAGAAATTTTATCGCGTAAGAGGAATATTAGTGATAATGAGACAGTAGCTTTGACCGAGGTGGGGTCACCCTATTTTAAAATAAGTTACCTCCAAAACAATGGACCGGGTAGTTTTTCAATTCCGTGTCATATCGGTACCCATTTGATTGATAACGCGCTATGCGATCTAGGCGCTAGCGTGAGTGTCTTACCGTCTCTCGGCTAAGAGACTTGGTTTGACAAAGCCGAGTTGCACCAACATGACCGCCCGGATGGCCGACCGTAGTATATCACGACCACTAGGTGTAGTAGAAGACGACTGTTCAGATCGGGAGGTTCTTTATTCCCGTTGATTTCGTTGTCTTAGACATCCCCAAAGATGCACACACCCCTATTATTTTAGGGAGACCATTTTTTCTCTCGCTCGTGCGATTTATAGACGTCGGGGAAGACTTTGACCTTTCGGTAGGGGACGAGGAGCTGATTTTTCATCGCCTAAGTCCCGGAGGGCTCCCATGCAAGCTCGGCCTTGCAATGCTCTCTCTTCTATTGATCCTATTATTAACACTCCAAAGATTGTGTCGCTATTGTTACCCCTCCGCTCGATTGAGAGCAAAAAGGAGGAAAGTTCGTCTGTTTTTCCTTGCCGCAGTGCGGATGAAAGCAATAAAGGAGTTGTCAAAGGACAAGTGTGCAATTCTTGTCAATCAAATTGGAGATGATGACGTTACAACTGGTGATAAAGGAGCAAGGACGAGGAAGGTTCGTGCTTATGTGGACGTGAACTATTCCCCTCCTAGAGAATTAAACGATTCAAATTCAAGCTCATGGAAGTTAAAGAGGACGATCAACGTTGCTGAGATGACGTCCTCCAGTCAGAGCCTCCTGGGGCCATCAAGTGCATTGGAAAGTGAGCAGGAAATGCCCCGTGTAACACCTTGTAAAAACAATTTTTAATTTTCCCGTTGAATTTATTTTACTGCTTTTAATTAGGACAATTAGTTTTTAGACTGTTTTTAGCGTAGTTTAAGACTATAGATTGTTTTATGCGTAGTTGGTATTTTGGGATATGTTTGCATGTGTTTTTATGCAGGTTTGGGGAATTTTTACGCATTACAAAGGAAGAATGACGAAATTAAAGGGCTTACGCGAGAAAAGAGCTCGATCGAGTACTTTTTGTACTCGATCGAGTGAAAAATGGACGATCGAGTGGTTCCTGTTCATTCGATCGAGTGAAACAAAAAAGGAGACTTCTCGATTGAGTAGAATTCTACTCGATCGAGTGGATGAAGCTTCAAAGTGTTCGATCGAGTGGTTTAAAACCACTCGATCGAGTAAATAAGAAGGACGCAGGGAGTTTTTCTCCTTTAACTCTTTCTTTTTGTTTCCCTAATTTCATTTTCCCCTAATTTCGTTCCTCCTTCCCTAATTGCGATCATAATCACCCCCAAATCCCCATTTTTCTTGCTCTAATACCAAATCCGCCACCTACAATTTGTCGCTTGCTTATTAATCTTCCAAAGCCCTTTATTTTCCCTTTGATTCATGCTCCCTTATACGGTCTATTAAAAGGGTTAGGGTTTGCGGTTTTTGGATCGAAAAAATTGTCTTTCTTGCTTGTTATTTGAAGATTAATTGCAATTTGTAGGTTTTTCTCGTCAAGTAAGTAATTCCTCTACCTTCATTACATTTTAATTTAATTACTTTTGCATTCTTATGAGGTAATGTGAATTAGGGTTCGAAAATCCATTGTTAGTCGAATTCTTCGACTTTAATTGTGTTTGTTTGCCCTTACTTGCTTTGCTTGATGATCAATACCCATTCCTCGCTGATTGTTGCATGTTTATTTCGAATTTCACACCATTTTCGCGATTAGGAATTGGGAAATATGGGGGATTGTGCAATGTGTAATTGTGTTATGTGGTTATTGTATAGGAGAAGACTTCGTAGAGGAGCCTTTCTGATTGTTCGGTTTCCGTTCTACTATTGATTGCTAAGGTAGGGTTTTCCCTACTCAGTTTACTGTTCATTGTTTAAGACATGATTGTTTTGTGATTATTGTTATCTGCTGATCATCGGAGTATGGGCGTTGTTGTGACGGTGCTGGTGTGGAGATGTTGTGACAGTTGTGATGTTGTGTGTTTGAGATTGTGGTGGAGTCACTTGCGGGAGTGGCTTCACACCCTAGTTCGCCCTCCGTGGAACCCGCCACGGGAAGGGATGTGCACATTAAGGGACAGGGATTGTCAGTCGCTCGTTGATGAGCTGGACTAGGTGGGATCAGCTGCGGTCACCCACTGGCGGCGAGGATTATCTGTTGCGATGGGTAATCTGGAAGGGCTACACACTTCGGTGTGTAGTCGGTTACTGTGTGAGATCGGGAGACTGGGGTTGGAGGATGATCAGCTGGTTACCTCCTTTGTTTGTCTTATATTGATTGAGTAATACTGACCCCGTTGTTGTTTGTGAAATCTGCTGTGATCCATTCGGGGATGGTGAGCAGGCTTGACAGGTATTGCTAGTGGTGAGCTTGGGGTAGTCATGGGAGCGTTGTCATCATCAGTCGTAGCATCACTGTCCGAGTCTTAGTTTTGATTTCATTAGTTGTCAGACATTGGAGTTGTTTATTGAATCAGTTTTGGATTTTGGTTTGATGTAAACTTTAACACTTTATGGTATTTTAATAAATGTGCTCAGGTCAGACGCTTTTGATATGTACTAACCTCGGGCAACCGAGATGGCAACACACTTTCATGGTAGGGTGATCCTGGTAAGGCACCTTGGTATGAGGGGGTGTTACAGAGGTAGGTTCTCCTACTCAGTACTGTTGGTTGTCTAGTGTGTCGGTTGTAGTACTTGATTGTATTGGTGTTGTGGTTGTATAATTGGTTGTGTTGTGTTTGTCTCTGGTTCGCGAGGTGCGCCCTCGGCTGAGTGGAGTCACTTGCGGGAGTGCCTTCACGCCCTTGATTCGTCCTCTGTGGAAACCGTCACAGAAGGGGATGTGCACATTAAGGAACATGGGTTATCGCTCGGATTAGATGAGCGAGGCTTAGGTAGGTGTGGCTGCGGTCCTCCACTGGCGGCGTGGATTACCGGTTGCGATTGGTAATCCGGGCAGACCGGGACCTTTGGGCAAATCGAGAGGTGTATGGGTGTTTAGAGGAGGTGGTGTATATATATTCGTGTTTCGTTGTGTCCTGTTTTTGTATGATCCTTCATTTACTGACCTTGTGTGGTGTTGTTGTGTTCCCTTCTTGTGTTGTGTCTGCCGTGATCCACTATGGTGAGCAGTCAGGTTTAGCAGGTTGATATTTGGATCATAGATGGGTGCTTGGAGGGACGAGTCTACCCCTAGTCATGACAGAGATAGTCACACATAGTTGATTGATATTATGAGTTGTACCTTTTGTTTTGTTTAATCACTTGTAATCTATTTAAATAGTTCTTTTATCGACATTTGATAATTACTGTTCCTCGGGCAACCGAGGTGGTAACGTTCTTATCTTCTAGGGAATGTCTTGTTAAGGCTCCTTGGTAGATGAGGGTGTTACACTGCACAAACTCTGCAATTTGTTTTTCCCCTGTTTACTTTTTGTTGTGTCTTGTGTGATGCGTTGATCTTAATTTGCTGGCAGTATGTATTATAGGTTACGTGTCCTGAGGGTGCAGAGTCATTGGCGTGTTTAGTGTAAAAGGGTTCGGTGACATCGACATAGCTTGTTATTCTCTTCTTCTTTTTTGATACAATTTATCCATTCATGTGAATTTTTTACTATCGCTCCCGCTTATTTTTGTGAATTTTTTTTCTAGCTGTTATGAATAGAGTCTGTATCAGGCTTGCCCGTCTTTATTTCTTTCAAAATTATTGCTTTTGTCTTATACTCTTCTGTTACATGCCCCGAGCAGTTTTTGCAGTGTCTCGGCTCACCAATCTGGCTGCTACCATTCTCAGGTCCTTAAACAAGAAGAATTTATACCCTTCTGTTACCTGCCATATACAATCTCATCAAGTTAAATGATGTCATTTTCGGAAGAGAAAAGATAGAGGTCAATAGTCCACATAACTCTACTTTTTAATGAGCCATGCGTGTAAAATATAATGGAGATGTAAGGTCTTAATCATGGTTTTAAATCTCGATTTGAAACTTAGAATTGGCTGTTGTGGCCTAATCTAAGTCGTCTTGCTATAGCGTTGGTAGATACCGCCTCAAGATGCAGTTTTGATAACTGCTAACTTTTAAAACCAATATTGCTTAGACGTGATGGTGTAGAGGCTGAGAGCTTGTAGACGATAGATTGTTGATTTAAATTACCTTTCCTAATGTTGTACTGCATTGTGCCTCGTCTCGTAATGTTTGAATATTCTTAATTTTCAATGGTAAATCCACCAAACGTAAATTTGTTACTGCTAATCTGCCTGATGTTGATGTGTGATTACTTGTTTTATTCTTTATTTTAATTTGCATAATAACTCGATAATTACGTTTTTTACCTCCTTGATCACAAACTAAACTTTCGGGTTGTCCCTGCCACAACCAGACGCCCACCATTAAGAATTTGAGGGCCGTCTCCATTGATTTATAAGTGGTTGGACTTCTGCCTACAACCTGCTCGAGACCTTCCATTCAAGCAAAATGAGTGATTCCTGGTTCTTCCCCAATTGCCTTAGAGAACTTACCATCAGATCCCTTTAAACTTCTCCCAAAGGATGCTCCAAAGCAGGTAACCAACTTTGTTAGGATGCCACCTCTGCGATTCTTGGCCAAATGTGAATTTTTGGAGCTGCTTTTCGAGTCTGCTTTGTCATAATATAGATTGTTGATTTCTACCATGAAGAAATCTGGTCATGAACCCTTTTTTTTACCATATTCCAAGATACTTGGTCGAAATTTTATTATTGAAAAAGAAAATAGGTGAATATGGGTTTATAGTGAGGAAAATGTAGTAGTGTGAGAGCATAGTTGTTAGTCACCCACAATAATATTAGGATCTAAATTTAATTTGTTTCGAAATTTCGATCCCCGTTTTCTATATATATGATATGATTGAAATGAAGAGATTGTAACTACTGAACAGTTATAACTTAATGTCTCATGTTCTATGAATATAACGTCATTTTATAGAATAATAATGGCGGTGTGTGGTTGCTACATTGTAACAAATATGGTAGCTACGTATAGCCGTAATCTATACAATATCCATTTCTATTGCGATACTAATGTGGTCGCCTAGAGGTCATTAAAGCAGAAGAAGTTGTGACAGATTGTCCATACATCGGATGAGAGTAGTAATTATTTTTGTCACAACCCATATGCTCGTCTGTTTCTGGGAAAATAAATATTTGTTTAGTCGTTATTTCTTTTGCCTTCTATATAGCTGTCCATTAAGATGACTTCATATGTGATTGCCTAAACGGTTTTCCTAGTTTGAAAAAATTATACTCCCTCCTATTCTATATATTCTCCCCCTTTCCGTTTTGCACAAGAAATAAGAAAATGAATTTGGACTACACAAAAAATACATTATCCCACATGTCATTGGATTTGGACCATAGAAATCAACCGAAAAAATGAAATAGGAAGAAAACCCAAATAAGGAAATAAGGAAGAATATACAGAATATGAGGGAGTATATATGTTTGACTATTGTTCTAGAAAAGATTTTTTGGAAAAAGAGCTTTTTTACTTAAATGAATAGAGAATGGAAAACTATATAATTGAATATCATCAACATATACTGGGATGATTACTAATTAGAATATCCAACTCCTTAATTGTCAAAAATAATGTTTTATAAATTGGGACAGACGATCATGATCATACCACGCTTGTGGCGCGTGTTTGCTTGTTTATTTGTAAAGTTTGCAGTAGAAATTAATAGCCATATTGACAGTGGAATTCGTACTACATTACTGCCCATATATATAGTTTATGCTATATGATCATGTTCCACGACTGTGAAGGACCTGAGGAACACTTGGTGATCTCAAGTTTTCCCTTAGGATTTAACAAACAAAACCAAACACAAGATGGTTTTCATTATAATACAAACTACAGAGTAACATTTATTCCATGGAGCTCTAAGCATAAACATACAAGGATTACGAGACGACAACAACTATCTGACATGAGGAGCTCATGATCAAGTCAGATTTACAACTTACTCTTCACTTAATCTTACAGATAAAACATAGTGAGATTAATTACTTAGCAACCCAAACTATGTTATCCTCGGCACCGGGGAAA
This sequence comes from Silene latifolia, assembly GCF_048544455.1. NCBI lineage: Eukaryota > Viridiplantae > Streptophyta > Magnoliopsida > Caryophyllales > Caryophyllaceae > Silene > Silene latifolia. Next base: position 16,292,444 of record NC_133529.1, read on the forward strand.
TGACAAACTCTAGTACTACCTGGAACAACCTTAAGAACATTAACCATATAATTAGTTAAGAAGTCATTTGTTTCTTTGTGACAAGCAGCCACAGCTTCAATCTTTGTCCCGTCACTTGCCAGCAAAGAAACCATGTAAGATCTTATTGTTGCGGTACCATGGCAGAAGAACAATGCGTAAGGATATCCCATCTTGTGGCACACTACTGTTTCATGATCGTTTTTGGATATTTTTTTCACGTTTTTGATCGTATACTCCATTTTAGGGTGGTCTTTTTCTAACTTAGTTGTTAGAGATTGTACATTGTTCCCGATTTTAGAGGTCACAAAATCTACCATAGATTCTAGGGATGTCACACATTTCTTCTCTACCCCTTCGACCTTAGGCTCCTCACATAACTCGATTCGTCGTGAAAGGACATAAGCCTCTTGTGATTTGGGGTCCATGGAAAGGATATTGTAGATCTCTGAGAGTTTGTTTGAAGAGAAGGGGATTTTGTTGGCGACTTCTCGAGGTAAGAAGAAAGATTTTTTTGTGCCTTTTCTGAATACTAAGTTCATTTTTTTCCCATGGTGAAGGTCTGATTCCACAAAGAAAACCGCGTCTTCCATAATACCAGTTGAGCTAGTTGGAGATTCATGAGTATTGCATTTTGGAGATGCTTTGGACCCATAAGATAACAAACCACCGTACTGAAGCAATTTCCTTGAAGGTTTGGCATAAGATAACAACCCATCATAACCATTAGTGCCGGCGAGCGAATCTTTTGCAGAATTTTTGGCATAAGATAACAGCCCATCATAACCATTAGTGCTAGCGAGGGAATCTTTTGTACAACCTTTGGCATACGATAACAAGCCATCATACCCATTGCTACCAATGAGCGAATCTTTTGCAGAACCTTTGGCATAAGATAACAGCCCATCATACCCATTGGTACCGACGAGTGAATCTTTTGCATAAGATAGTAGTCCATCGTACCCATTAGTACTAGCAAGCGAATCTCTCGTGGAATCTTTAGCATAAGATAACAACCCATCGTAGCCGTTAGTACTAGCGAGCGAACTCCCACTCTTTCTGGTATCTTTTGTATAAGATAATAATCCATCATAGCCGCTAGTACTAGCGAGCGCATCTTTTGCAGAATCCTTGGCGTAAGATAGCAAACCATCATACCCATTGGTTTCAGGTAGCGAATCTTTTGCAGCGCGTTTTGCATAAGATAGCAACCCATCATACCCATTAGCACTAGCGAGTGAATCTTCTGTAGGATCTTTCGCATAAGATAGCAATCCATCGTAGTGCTTGGTATTGGCTATTGAATTTGCCGCGAGGCCTGCATTAGATTATATTAACTAATTAAATGGGGAAACGCAAAAAGAAAAGAAATAACACAGTTATAAAGTGTAGCTTAGAAGCCTTAGAAGGACATGATGATTGATATTTTCTTAATCAATTATCATTGTCAATTTAGCTAGAGGTTTTCTATATTTGTTTTATCCTTTGTCAGGTTATTGTATATCCGATGCGTGTGCTCTTTGCAAGGGACAAATCAATAATTATTTACCATGCATTAGTTTGTGAGAGGTAAAGATTGGATAGGTAGGTGTTAATTTAATCTGGACTGAATTTCCCTTAAGAGATGGAATTTTTATAGATTTTTCTACGTATTTATGATCAAAGTTGTATAATTTTGAACCTGAAAATTCAAATTAGAAAAGTCATCATTTAATTAACACAAGGAGTACAAGAAATTGCACATTCTTTCTTATACAATGTTGTGACTATAATAATTTATAAATTATTTATATACGTTATCTATTTATGCCCGTGCAATTTTGCACGGGTTTTAAACTAGTGATTGATATATATACTCAATACTATATTTTTACTGCAATATTTTCCATTTAAATCCCCCCGGAATAAAATAGCCCTCAATAACCCAATTTTCTAAATTTCTAACAATGCAATCTCCCAATGACTCGAACTTTTTCGATTATAGAATTCAATTTGTATGTAAAACATGTATTTGATTCATTAATTGCAATTAATAAACAAACTAATATTTTCATGGGTTTTTCTCATTGGTACCCCTGTCGTATTGTGTTTTCTCATCTGTACCCCTGCTTATTTAGTATCCCCACTTATACCCCCGTATTCTCCCATTTGTTCCAACCGTGACCTTAAGACATATTTCCGTCAAATGGTTCCGTTGGTTTGTTTTGCTGACCTTAATATTCCCATTTTTACCTTCATTAAACACTCTTAAAGTCTTAATAATAATTTATTATCTAAAACACTCATGAATAATTTGTGATTTATTCATTTATTTAGTGTGTTAGGGTTTGATCGGTGAGGTATTTATGTGGTGATCAAGAGGCGACACGGGTGATCAGCAACTGAAGTCGTCGCAACTCGTTACAGAGGGTGGTTGTGGTAGGCGATATGGCAGGTGGTAAGTGGGAGGTGGTTTAATGGTTTATTGGGATTTAGAGCGTGTACACGTGACGGGAGGAGGCAGGGTGGTGACGGTTTGGAGTCATGCATGGTTGTAGTAGCCTAGGGAGGTGGCGTCTCATAGGGTGGTTGTAGAGGCTGGCGCAGGTTGTGGTGACGTGGAGAATGGAGCATCGTGGTGGAGGATACGGGTTTTGAGGGTTCTTAACTTCTTAAAGTGGTGTGGTTAGCTGAAGTGGGCGGTTAGCGGCGACGTGGTGTTGGTGGTGTAAATCGGAGGATGGAGGGGTGGTGAGGGTGGGAGGGGGTGATAGACTAGTACGACTTGTTTGGTGGTGGGGGGCAACCAGGCCCGGTCCTAGACTTCTGGGGACCTAAGCGAAATCGTGAATAAAGGCCCCTTAAAAAAATGCAATGTATGATCAGTGATGGAGGCAGGAATTTAGGGCACAGAGGCACAACTTTTTGTCTTTTTCCCCCAATAAATTATTTCAGCTTGAATTTTTTTAAAAATTTTCCCCTAAATAATTTTATATAGTATATAAAATATCGAAAAACTTAATAATTTCTCTTGTTATACACACTATAATTTTTTAAATAAATAAATATTTTAGTTTAAATTTTTCTTGAAGGTATAAAAAGTTTCAAATAAATATGCATACAATCATTGTCTCCTATTATAAAATATTGGAAGTGACCCTCAATGGTCTAGGAATCGAACCTAAGACCGTTGAAATGGAACTACAAGCATTTGCCAATTAAGACATTATAAATTATTGTCTACTTTAGATAGTTATACTTATTTATTGTTAAAGTTTCAAGATGGGCCCTTCCATACTTGGACCCTAGGCATTTGCCCCTCAAACAAGCCTTAGAGCCGTGCCTGGGGCAACTCGTACATTAATTGTACTATGGGTTATTTTGGTGAATTTGTTTGTAAGTTTTTCTGCAATACAAAATAATGGAAATGAGAGGGATAAAATTATCAAATATACCGAAAATTAATACCCTTTCTAAATTGCTGAATATTTAATGGTCCACTTTGATAATTTTGTAGATCGCTAAAAGGTATGTCTCTTATGGTTCAATGAATTAATTTAAAGAAAAAAGTTTATTAAGTTTCTTTACAAATTACTCCATCTAATGTAAACAAATTTTATCAAACTTAATTTGATACGGGTTAGCGAATGCTATCCTTTGCTACTTATGTAGCCCCCTTGTTTTAGCTTAGTTCTACGTTAGCGTTTGCTTAGTTGCAAAACGAGTTTCATTGAGGAGGACTAATTACAAGGACCTGGAAAATTGTTTAGTACTCCATTCGTTCCGGTCAATTGTTATCTTTTGGTTTTGGCACAAAGATCAAGGAAAGAGGAGGGGGGTCGATTACTAAATAACAAGTGGAATAAATTAAGCATGAATGATCAAAGTGTTCTTCAAATTCATTCTTAAAATAGAAAGGACAACAATCGACTGAAACACTCTAAAATGGAAAAGGACAACAAATGATTGAGACAGAGGTAACAGTTGCTTTATCACATTTACCGAGTCACGTTTTGCAACGTGAATATCTTTAATTACACATTATTGAAAATTACGAAAATTTGATATTCTTATAGCATTCATGACGATAAATCAAACATCCTATATGACTATATCATGTCTAATAAATTAAGAATAATATCAAAGATTCCCTACGACCATGAATAGTGCCAAAATGTAAGTGTTACCTTTGGTTTAGATGGGAGGGAGTAGTCTTCTATTTTCTTTTACCACTTTTCAAAATTCTCCTAGCATATTTGAGAGTCACGACTAGCCCTATGAAACGGGCCAGGAGAGTCGGGTTCGAATTTGGTCATTTGAATCGGGTTAATTTAGCTGCGTCACATTTTCGGATTTTTGAGTCTGGTCGTGTTTTTTTAGGTTTCGGGTTTGTTTCCATATGTTGGTTGAGTCATTTTTAGGTTAAGCGAGTCGGGTTATTTCGGTCGGTTAATTTTCGGGTCAATGATTAAGAGAGAAAAAGGTTATTTCAAGTTTTTTTTGTTCATTTAGAGTTATGTCTCTTAAGCCATTTTTAGGTTTAGTAATTTCAGGTGGGTCAGTTAGAGGTCAACAAAACTCCGGTCATGTTCGGGTCGAGTCGGATCAATTCGGATTCCGGGTCATATTCGCCTGTTGTGGCTCGAGTCTATTTGGATCGCGTATCAATAAGGTTAATCAGATCGGGTTTGTTTTGTCAGGTCTAGTCACGGTTGACGAGTAGATTGTTCTAGAGGGTTTTTTTTTTAAGTATAGAAATGACGAGTAGATTGGTCTAGAGTAATGTGTAATCGATACAGAGTACATCTTTAAAATAGTTTTTAAATAGTTATAAGAGAATTCATGATACATCTTTTTTGAAATAACTTAGCTGATAAAATCATAAGGTTTATGGTCATGATCTAAGTTTGAATCCCATTGATAATATATATAGGATCCATTGTCATCCCTACTATAACCTATAAAGATATGTTAATCACAAGGTTGGTACGTAGAGATGTTGTAATGTCGATACATACATAGCCGTGGCACCACGGCCATGCATACGTCATATGTCGCCGACATTACAACATCTTCAACATAGAATGAGAATAATAATTCTTATAGTCTTATCACTTATGCATGTCACTTTTATTTTGTATTAATAATTAATAATAATTTAAATAAATATTTTACACTAATTTGGTCTCAAAGTAAGACGGCGATCTCATAAAAAAATGGCGAACAGTAAAGAAGGTTGAGCAAAGAGATAAACCATATGGCAACAAAGAGTCTTTTATTGATTGAGGCATGGGAGTGGTAGGCAGCTTATTTTTCCAATACTCTTCCGGAGTAACTGATGCATGGCTTCCTCCCAGTGCAAGCTGAACACAATATGATATTAATGGTCAACAACTCAACATAGTGGAGTATGATATAGTATTAGTTTAACCCAATTACTCAAAAAATACTCCGAAATTATCCGGTTTCTCTCAAAATTATCACGAAATAATTATCCCATTTTTAAATTAAATTAGGATATTGTGGCTAGAAATCTCTCATTTTATGAATTTTTATTAAAATCCAACCAAAATAGAAAGTGGGACAATATAAGTGGGATGGACTATGGAGGGAGTATAAAACTAAACTTATACTCTTTAATTTTAGTCTATATGTAATAGAGTAAAAAAAAAAACACATAATAATAATAAAAAAAAAAGGTTATTAAGAGCCAAAATTCTCTCCATTTCGGATGGTTCATTATATATACAACGGTCAAGATCGTATTCTGGCCTCATCCGACGACTCTAAGTTTATGCATGAAAATAAAGAGATCATGAGTATATATAGAATTAAAGCTATTATTATAATATAATAGGAAATGGAGGATAAGAAATGAAGAGGATCCTTTTACGATTATTAACGAGTTAGTCATGTGTAACAACGTTGCACGATCATAATGATAATATATTAATAGTTATACTTATCACTAATTAAATGAGTTACTCCGTATAAAATTTACGAGTATTATATAGTCGTTTGATGTTGTACAATAACTTTTATTTGAGTTTTTCTGATTAAACACAAAATGCCTTTTAAATCTTGGTCGTCGTGGATGTGTTATTCGACGAACTTAATTAAAAGGTAAGGCAACTAACTGAAATTAATATTCTAAGTGAGAAAACGACTTACAAAGCATAAACAGAGCAAGATTGAGAAGGGCCTCTCCATATAGAAACTTAAAGCTTATTGAAAAGACAATGGTATGAGATTTAGAAGAGAAGATAGATAGATATGCTAGAACTTGCTGTAAGAGAGCAAATATGCACTTGGTATTTATAAACTAACTCTACAGACTATACGGAACAAAAGATTCTTTGCTTATTACTTTAATATGATTTTCATTTCTTGCATCCGGATCAATTGTTATCATTTTTTTTTAGATATGAGAGATTTTGTTTGATTTGTTATACTGAGTATATTAAGAAGGTATCAAAGTTTTATAACTTTGACAAAGATATTTACGAAATAAAATGAATATCGCAAACGTAATAACAATTGATTGGGACAGGGGAATATATAATATAATGATAATAATTTCTAAGCCTAAGGTTAAAATAGTCCTTGGAATAACTTTAGATAGATTCTCATTAAGGGTAGAGAGCATCCGTGGGCCTTATATTTCGCCCTACTTTTAGGATTGAATTTTACCCTGACCTGACGATTAGGACAGAATTGTCATAGTAGTCCAAGCTTGGCACCAGGCAGGAGAGGACAACGGTCAGATATAAAGTTAATATTTGACCAAGTGAAGAATATTTATATATGATTACTACAGCATTAAATCAACAAATAAGAGAGATATTATAAAGAAGATTTGCTCATAAAGATGAAGCATTAATTTGGGCAATAAAGCACAATTAAGGAGCAATTAAGAGCGACATCAATGCAGAATATTACGTATTGATGATGAAGATTATACAACCGTTGGTGAAGACTATATAAGAAGCTGTCAGGATCATTTGGAAACACACCATTCTATTGTTAAGCAATTACATACAATACTTAGAGCAAAAATATTACGTTGTGATCATTATACTTATATTTTCTCTAAAATCATAGTGAAATTTTCTCCTGGATTGGTGTCGATGGCATTTTTCAATTCAAGGGTTTTCCACGTATAAATCTTGTTGTCTCGTTATTTACCTTATTTACTTTACATTCTTTTCATTCTATTCTGACATGCATACAATTTAGACATGATTAGAGCTAGTTAGCCCCGCAAATACTCAGCCTTGCGCAGAATCTACCCAAAACAATTGACGCCTTCTATGGGGGAATCTAGCTCTTTAAAATCTTTTTTCCTTTTTCACAAAAAATCCTAAAAACTCACAATAAATGGTGGAACCCACTTTATTTGGAAGAACAATTGAACACTACTAAGCAACAACTAGCAGAACTTAAAAGTCTAAAAGAGAAAATGGCTCAGACCGAGGTTGGAGTTCAACAACTGAAAGAATCTGAGTTAGCATTGAAGCAGAAACTAGAGAAAGCTCAGGGATCAAGCTCAAAAATCCAGCCGGGAACCCTATTCTCATCAATCATCAAACACTTTGATTTTTCCAAATTTGGAAGCCCAGGCTCCACAAAACAAAGTGGGAGTAATCAATGTAGATGAGGATGATGTCCCCAATGATGACAAAGACAAGTCTGATGAGACAGGAGTGGCAATCATGATGGCAGTAGTCCAGGAAATCAAGAAACTTGATGAAAAAATTGAAAAAAATAACCTGGAATACCCATCACCATCGAAGAGGCTGCCCCAGACATTTATGCTAACTCGCCTTTTATAGACGAGATAGCTAGAGTGGATCCTCTAAAGAAATTTGTGATTTCGTTTATGAAAACCTATGATGGGACCGCAGATCCACAAAATCATGTAGCCTTCTACAAAAACAAATGTTGGTTACATCAATTCCAAGCTAGTTTAGGCAGTTTTGCATGTGCAAGGGATTTGGAACAACTCTGACCGGACCAGCACTTCAATGGTACATCAACCTGCCAAATGGAAGCATCAAGTCTTTTACTGATTTGGTCAATACTTTTAACCAGCAGTTTGCAAGCAGCAGAGAGTTGGAGAAGCGTTCCCGTGATCTGTACAGGATTACCAAGAAGGCGGATGAGACTCTCAGAACCTTCCTCGACAGGGTTAACAAGGAGAAAGTGTCAATTCCAAGATCTCTACATTGAACTCACCAAATATCCTTGTCACACCTTTGAGGACGTTCAGGCCAAAGCACTCGCTTATATCAGGCTGGAAGAAGATAAAATTTACAAAGCTGGAGCATCAAACAATACAAAGGAGTATGAAAAGACGAACAGGAAGAGTACCAACCACAACAGTCCAATCTAAAGCGACTCCGAACATCTTTGCATTGTCTAGAGACTTTCACCGAAGTGAAACCATCTGATCTAAAGCGATCCGGTCGAAAGCAACCTTAACATCACCAAATGTGGCTTTTCACACTACTGCATGTCCGCGGACCAGCGTCCAAGTGGCCCATGTCCACACCATCCATCTTAGCTTCATCCAGGCTTTCCTCTCTTGTGCAATCATCTTCCACCATCTCATCTAGATCAAGAGCAAGAATGACAATTAAATTGCCCATTGATCTGGATTTTCTCATTTTCCTGAACTGGGACCAACTCTATTCTTCGATTTCCCAATAGATCCTCTCAATTAGTCTTCTCTGAAGCCAGTTTTGTAACACCCCCATACTCCAAGTGCCTTACCAGGACCACCCAGGTATAAGGACGTTACCATCTCGGTTACCCGAGGCAATGATACTCAAATAAACAATAATGAAACGATATTTAAATAGTAATACTTTAGCGAAAGGTTACAATCCAAAACCAAACCAAATACTAATACATGTTATCAAAACTACATCTCATCGAACTAATCGAAATGTATATGAAAACTACTAAGCTACGCGGGAAGACTTCTATCATCCGATCGTGGCAATCCCAGCCTATCCCAAAGACTCATGTCATACCTGCTCAATATTTGCTCACCATCCCCGAATGGATCACCGCAGGTTTTCAAAACATTAACCGGGGTCAGTACTATTTACACAAGAGGTATAATCAACAATACAGTAACCAACACAACTCAGACAATCATACACAATCAAGCACTCCACTCCATCTCCGTCTCCGATCGTCCACCGGACCGCCACGCCGATGGGGGACCGCACTGTTCCCACCTAAGCCCCGCTCATCATACCAAGCGATAACCCTGTCCCATTAATGTGCACATCCTCTTCCGTGGCGGGTTCCACGAAGGGCGAAACTAGGGCGTGAAGCCACTCCCGCAAGTGACTCCACTCAGCCGAGAACGCATCTCGAGAACCACAGACAAACAATCACAATCACAATCACAACATTGTCTGAATCAACCAATTATACTAATTACAGCACAGCACTACACCACATGTAAGTAATACTGAGTAGGGAAACCCTACCTGGAAAGCACAATAGTCAGACGATCTCACAAACCAAGTCAAAAGCTTCCTCTACGAATCCTCCTCCTAATTATACAAGCACATAATTACTACTATGCACATGACACAACAAAATCCCCAATTCCCAATATTAGGGTTTAACTAACTTTGACGAAATATAATAAAAACGGTATAAAGGTCTTACCCTCGACGCAAGGATTACAACGGTGTAAAGACAAGTGAAATCCGACCTTCCAAGCTCCGGGATTTGTTAACAATGCGATTAAGGTGATGAACGTAGTTTGCTTTCTCTTCTCACAGTGATTTAGGTTTTAGAAAAGTGAGTAGAATGAATGACGAAAAGATTATATACCTTAATCGCATAATTAACAAAACCCGAGAAAACAACCCCCGTAAACCGGCTACTCGATCGAATAGCCCAGGTACTCCATCGAGTACCCCCCCTACTCGATTGAGTATCTTAGTTACTCGATCAAGTACCCAACAGGTCAGAAACTATTTAAAAGCGCAACTCGTCCTTACTCGACAGAGTAAGGCCTACTCGATAGAGTACCCCAAGACTCATAAATACGGAGTATTACAGTCTTCCCTCCTTAAAAAGAACTTCGTCCCCGAAGTTCAAACCAACACAAAGCAAAGACTCACACTACAACACTCCCGACTCAACAATCGAAACAAACTCAACATAAAAACTTGTTACTAAGTCAAACTCAACCCGACTCAACGACAACAACTATACCGACACAACATAAAGAGGGTATAAAAACTCTTAAAAACTCTTTGCGATCATCTCCTACCCCCCTAAAAGAAACAAGGTTACGTCCTCGTAACCAAACATACCTGATCAAAAAGGAAAGGGTAGCGCTCTCTCATGATCTCCTCTGCCTCCCATGTAGCTTCCCCTGTCTCGTGGTTAGACCAAAGGATTTTAAGCAACACTGTCTCACCACTTCTAGTCTTCCTAACCTTCCGGTCAAGGATCTGCTTAGGTACCTCAAGATATGATAAAGACTCATCTAGTTCTATGCTCTCTGCCTCTAACACATGTGACGGGTCACTCACATACTTCCGCAGCTGCGATACATGAAACACATTATGCACTCTCTCTAAAGCAGCAGGTAAAGCCAGACGGTAAGCAACCTCCCCAACTCGCTCTAAGATCTCATAAGGACCGATGAACTTCTGACTCAGCTTGCCTTTCTTCCCAAATCTCATAACACCACGCATAGGAGACACTTTCAGAAGAACCTTATCCCCAACCTGGAACTCTATATCCCGGTGATGTAGATCTGCATAACTCTTTTGTCGATCCTGAGCTGCTCTCATCCATTCCCTGATCATTTTAATCTGTTCAACCATCTCATGTACCATCTCTGGTCCTAGAACCATCGCCTCAAAGACTGTCGTCCCAACAAATCGGACTCCGCATCTCCTCCCGTACAAAGCCTCAAACGGTGCCATGCCAATGCTAGTGTGATAGCTGTTGTTGTAAGAAAACTCTATCAAATCCAACCTCTTTTCCCAGCTACCACCAAAGTCCATCACACAAGCTCGTAACATATCCTCAAGAGTTTTGATTGTTCTCTCTCGCCGACCGTCTCGTCGAGAATGAAAAGTCGTACTCATCTTCAAAGTTGTACCCAAGGATTCTCGCAACTCTTTCCGTAACCGTGATATAAACCTCGCATCTCCGTCGACACTATGTCCTTAGAGACTCCATGTAACTTAAGCACATTCTTTCGATAAGCCATAGCCAATTGTGCTTTAGTCCATGTATCTTTCATTGGAACAAAGTGAGCCGACTTGGTCGCCGATCCACTATCACCCATATCATGTTATTACCCTGTTGACTCTTTGGTAAACCCACGATAAAATCCATAGAAATGGATTCCCACTTCCACTCAGGTACCTCCAAAGACCGAATCTTACCTTGTGGTCGTCATTTCCCCTTTAACTCTCGGCATGTCAAACAACGGGCCACAAACTCATTTGTTTCCTTCTTCATCCAGGCCACCAAAACGTGTTCTTCAAGTCCTTGTATAGCTTGTCTCCACCTGGATGTACTGAATATGGTGTACAATGTGCCTCTGTCATGATTGTCTTTTTCAGCTTCTCATCATTAGGGACACACCACCTACCATCAAACCTCAAACTACCATCTGTGTGAATAAAAATCGGGACACCGTCCCTTTCTCTACTCCACTCTCCACTCAACCATCTTAGGATCCAAAGCTTGTTTACCTCGAATATCATCATAAAGATTAGGCCGCTGTCAAATCTCCCACAAAGATCTCCTCTCTCGAATCATATGTATCCCAAACTTCCCCACCTCATCTCTCAACCTCATCAAAGATGAGCCGTACACGGGAGTGTACACTCTTCCTACTCAAAGCATCCGCAACGACATTGGCTTTCCCTTCATGGTAGATAATATCCATGTCATAATCGCCAATCAGCTCCATCCACCTCCTCTGTCTCATGTTCAACTCCTTTTGAGTGAAGATGTACTTGAGACTCTTGTGATCAGAAAATACCTTAAAGGTTGCCCCATAAAGGTAATGTCTCCAAATCTTGAGAGCAAACACCACCGCACCCAACTCTAGATCATGTGTAGGGTAGTTCTCCTCATACGGCTTCAATTGCCTAGAAGCATAGGCAATCACCTTACCGTTCTGCATCAACACACATCCCAACCCATTCTTTGAGGCATCTGTATAAACCTCAAAGTTCTCGATCCCTTCAGGCAATGCTAAGATAGGAGCTGTGGTCAAACGCTCCTTTAATGTTTGGAACGCCTTTTCACAACTCTCATCCCAACGAAACCTGTTCTCTTTCCTCATCAAAGCTGTCATGGGTCTAGCTATCTTGGAGAAATCTTTCACGGACCGTCTGTAGTATCCAGCTAAACCCAAGAAACTCCTAATCTCAGCGACATTCTTTGGTTCTTCCCACTTTGTCACTGCCTCAATCTTTGTCGGATCCACAGCTACTTCCTCTTTAGAGATCACATGCCCCAGAAAAGCAACTTTCTCCAACCAGAACTCACACTTGGACAGTTTAGCATACAACTCATGGTCCCTCAACGTCTTCAACACGATCCTCAGATGCTCCTCATGCTCTTCCTTAGTCTTAGAGTAGACTAAGATGTCATCGATGAACACCACCACGAACTTGTCCAAAAACTGTCTGAAGATTCTGTTCATCAAATCCATAAATACGGCCGGTGCATTAGATAACCCAAACGGCATCACTACATACTCATAATGACCATACCTCGACGTGAAAGCTGTCTTTGGTATGTCCATCTCTCTAATCTTCACTTGATGATACCCCGACCTCAAATCAATCTTAGAAAAGACTGATGCACCACTCAACTGATCAAACAAGTCATCTATCCTTGGCAAAGGGTACTTGTTCTTCACCGTCACTCGGTTCAACTCTCTGTAATCTATGCATAACCTCAAACTCCCATCCTTCTTCTTCACGAAAAGAACTGGTGCTCCCCACGGCGATACACTAGGTCTAATGTATCCCTTCTCTATCAGATCATCTAACTGCTTCCTAAGCTCCTCCATTTCTTTAGGACCCATCCGGTACGGTGCCTTAGAGATTGGCCCCGTCCCCGGTTTCAACTCGACGGTGAAATCTATCTCCCTCTTCGGTGGCAACCTTTAATCTCGTCGGGGAAAAAATCAGCAAACTCTCCCACCACTGGTATCTCGTCAACTGTCGGACTCTTTATCCGGTCATCTCTCATATGGCACAAGATCAAAGGACATCCCTTCCTCAGATAAGACTTCAACGTGATAGCTGCAATCAACTTAACTTTGGATTTGACTAAAAACCCACGATAAGACACACTAACACCCTTAGGCTCTCTCAAAGACACTTTCTTTTGATGACAGTCTATCTTAGCTTTATACTTTCTCAGCCAATCCATCCCGACTATCATCTCAAAACCGTTAAAAGGAAACTCTAGCAAGTCTACAGGTAGGTCGACTTGCCCAACTATCATAGACACATCCCTAAACAACCTCCCACAAGATACAGACTCTCCCGAAGGTATAAAAACTTTCTCACTTACAGACTCATAAACTCTCAAACCCAACCTTTTAACATGACTCGATGATACAAACGACTGGGAAGCCCCCGAATCAAACAAAACAAAGGTATGAATACCGTTAACAAGAAAGGTACCAGTGATAACATGTGCATCCTCCTCAGCTGCTTTCTTGTCCATCATGAACAAACTTGACTTTCCATCGGTCTTCGTCCACCTCCTGGACAAGATCTTGGCTGATGTGGTCGGCTTAGCACCCGACCCCTGATTGTTGTTGTTGTTGTTGTTCGTAGCTGGTTTCTGATAAGAATTACCGCCGTTGCGGTTACCTCCACCTTGATAGCTCTGGCTCCCCCGGTTAGACCATGACCCACTTGGTCTGTTGCTCGCATAACTCTGTGCCGGTCCCTGAGAATAACTTCCCCGACCCGTCCCCTGAAAAGCTCCAGGCACACTCGTGCACTCATGTCTCTTGTGGCCGACACCGCCACAGCCAAAGCAAGTCATACCCCAATGTTATCGCTACCTCCACGGCCACGCCCGAAGGAAGCCCCAAAGACTAAACCCCGACCCAAAGAGAAAACCTCTTAGCTTGATTGTGGTTGCCTTTCTTATGACTAGATTGGCCACCACCCTCACTCTCAGCCTTTCTTTTCTCAACACCAGACCTCTCCTGAGCCATCTCCACTAACCTCTCAGCCCTCCCAGCTCTCTCATAAGCGTCCTTAACATCGGTAAGGACTCCTACAGGCAGCTTATCCATGATCCTAGTGGTCAACCCCCTCTCAAACCTCAGCGCCAGATTCTCATCACTCAATCCCATGTCCTCAAGATACCTAGACTTCTCATTAAACCGCTTATAGTACTCAGCCACGACATGTCGATGTCATCTTGAACCCATCGAACTCCTCCCTCAGCTTGCTTCTCACATGCTCTGGCACAAACTCTTTTCTCATGGCCCTACGGAACTCATCCCAAGGTATAGCAGGTAAGCCTTGGTTAGCATACATCTCTCTGGCACTCACTTTCACCTTATCCCACCACTCACCAGCTGCCTCTCTCAGATAGAACGCAGCTTGCTCTACTCTCATCTCATCAGGACAATGAACCAGGTCCAGTATATTCTCCATCTCACGATGCCAGTTGTCAAGAAGGTTTGGTTCTCCGGTCCCTTTGTACTCCTTTGGGTTGAACCTAGCTATGTAAAGGCTGATCTTAGAGTGATCAACCTCCTTGTCCTTATTCACTTTCTTTAAGGCCTCAGTAAGAGCATCCTGGTGCTCCAGCATCTTAACAATATCATCCGTATTCATGGCCTCAGCTCTCGCATAGTAAGCGTTTCTCTTAGGCGGCATCTTGAAGCTATATATAAGAAAGGGTAGACATAAACACATGTACTAAACCTCAAAACACGAAAAACAGGCTACCAGGTGCTACTCGATCGAGTGTCCCAACCTACTCGATCGAGTAAGAGGCTACTCGATCGAGTGCCTCCCATACTCGATCGAGTACCTCGACTCCAGAACACAAACAGACCTTCTGACCTCTAACATACTCGACCGAGTAGCCAGGCTACTCGATCGAGTGACCCTCTACTCGATCGAGTACCCCTAGTTACTCGATCGAGTACCCTAAAACTCGATTCGGACGTAAAACGTCAAAAACCCACCCGATCAAGTCGGTCCCACTCGATCGAGTCATGCTAACTCGAATATGTCGCCCGCATGCTATGACATATTCTAACATGTAAAACAGCTTATAAACACGATATCATGTCCTAATTATGCATACCAAGCTACTCAATCGCCATGCGATTAACAAACAATTATATCATGTTATTAATGCCACATAGTAATCACTCAACATGCTTCTCATTCCAACACAGTTCTATATATATATATCTCTTCAATTTCATTCATATTCTCAACTTCTACTTCAAACATCCAACATTTACAACACACCTCATCACATCCACACACAAGCGACCAAACAACACATACGACTTAACAGATATTCCCCCCATGTGACCGGTTCAAAATTGTAGGGCGAGTTCGCGACTTTAGGACGTCTCCCAAGCCTTTGCATTAGCTCCTACAACCTTTACCCCGGGTTCATTTTAGTTGACTCCCTATATTCATTGGGTTCATTGGTTACAGGTTTCAGGATCGTCGCTCTGATACCATTTTGTAACACCCCCATACTCCAAGTGCCTTACCAGGACCACCCAGGTATAAGGACGTTACCATCTCGGTTACCCGAGGCAATGATACTCAAATAAACAATAATGAAACGATATTTAAATAGTAATACTTTAGCGAAAGGTTACAATCCAAAAACCAAACCAAATACTAATACATGTTCTCAAAACTACTCTCATCGAACTAATCGAAATGTATATGAAAACTACTAAGCTACAGCGGAAGACTTCTATCATCCGATCGTGGCAATCCCAGCCTATCCCAAAGACTCATGTCATACCTGCTCAATATCTGCTCACCATCCCCGAATGGATCACCGCAGGTTTTCAAAACATTAACCGAGGTCAGTACTATTTACACAAGAGGTATAATCAACAATACAGTAACCAACACAACTCAGACAATCATACACAATCAAGCACTCCACTCCATCTCCGTCTCCGACTGTCCACTGGACCAGCCCTACCAGTGGGGGACCGCAACCGTTCCCACCTAAGCCCCGCTCATCATATCGAGCGATAACCTTGTCCCATTAATGTGCACATCCCCTTCCGTGGCGGGTTCCACGAAGGGCGAAACTAGGGCGTGAAGCCACTCCCGCAAGTGACTCTACTCAGCCGAGAACGCATCTCGAGAACCACAGACAAACAATCACAATCACAATCACAACATTGTCTGAATCAACCAATTATACTAATTACAGCACAGCACCACACCACATGTAAGTAATAATGAGTAGGGAAACCCTACCTGGAAAGCACAATAGTCAGACGATCTCACAGCTGAAGTTAAAAAGCTTCCTCTACGAATCCTCCTCCTAATTATACAAACACATAATTACTACTATGCACATGACACAACAAAATCCCCAATTCCCAATATTAGGGTTTAACTAACTTTGACGAAATATAATAAAAACGGTATAAAGGTCTTACCCTCGACGCAAGGATTACAACGGTGTAAAGACAAGTGAAATCCGACCTTCCAAGCTCCGGGATTTGTTAACAATGTGATTAAGGTGATGAACGTAGTTTGCTTTCTCTTCTCACAGTGATTTAGGTTTTAGAAAAGTGATTAGAATGAATGACGAAAAGATTATATACCTTAATCGCATAATTAACAAAACCCGAGAAAACAACCCCCGTAAACCGGCTACTCGATCGAGTAGCCCAGGTACTCGATCGAGTACCCCCCTACTCGATCGAGTATCTTAGTTACTCGATCGAGTACCCAATAGGTCAGAAACTATTTAAAAGCGCAACTCGTCCTTACTCGACAGAGTAAGGCCTACTCGATAGAGTACCCCAAGACTCATAAATACGGAATATTACAAGTTTTTCCATTGAAGCAGTAATGTAATCCTAGATCTTTTATATTGCTAAATAAAAGACGAAGTTTTGCCCTAGAGATTTTTTTAGGTTTTATTACCACTATGCAGGAAAAAAACCCCAAATTAAAAAAACTTTTTCCCTCTAAAACTCTCTATCGTCTTAAATAAGAATTTGGCCTTGTTCTTTTGGACTTAATTTTGCTCAACTTTTCTGTACTAAATTTATTGAATCTGAACTTTTCTGAACGGAAGTGAACTTATAGAAACTGAACTTTTTTGAACTGAACTTATAGAATCTGAACTTTTCTGGACTGAGCTTATAGGATCTGAACAGAACTTATAGGAGTTGAACTTTTTTGAACTTAACTTATAGGATTTGAACTTAACTTAATTATTTTTATCTTTACTTTTTAAAGATATTATTGACAAAAAAAATATATAAGGTGTGAAACACAAAATAAGATAATAAAATTCTCTCTTTATATACATTATTCTGTTCACGTGTTACATCTTTTTTTTTTAATCATTTATTTCCATCTTATTTTTTCCACATCTCTTTCTTCTTCATCTCCATCTTCCTCGACATATTTGTCCTAATAAGTATTGTTGTACATCTAACACAAAGATTAGTGTTTTTTTACAAAATTCTAGGATGGGTAATATGGGTTTCCATTTACATAACTATAAAATGATCAACAACCTAGCTTGATAGGATCCTTACTCAAATTAATGTATGATATATAACTTAATTATGTATGGTATGTAACTAAATAATTTAACAATAAAAAACGTGAGAGACGGTCTCACTATGTGAGACAATCCTAAAATATAAAATACAACTCATATAATAGCATTAAATATATAATTTATTACATAAATAAAAGTGGATCGTCTTATTTTATAAATTATGTTAAATTTCATGAATAAGTTGTTAACAAGTCTAACATAAATAATTTAATATAAGTGAACTTAAAGTGTAACACCCCATATATTTATTTTATTTTAATGTAGTCATTTCACTCATTTGAGTTAATTTTTATTTGGGTGAATCTAATTTCTTTATTAAATAAGTTTGAGCTAATTTAAATGAGTTTGATTTGTTGGTAAAAACCGTGTTTACCAAATGCCATGTGTTCAAATACTTTATATTTGTTTATTAAAGTGATAAATTGATTATTCTTTGAGTTTTGATTTAATTTTCGTTTGTTTGGTTGTTTTCTAGCAAAAACCGTTCCATTTGACTTTTATTTGCAAACCCGACCTCTAACATTATGAGACAAATCCATTTCCGTCTCATATATCTTCTTTTATGAGAAACCAAGCTTATTTACCATCTCCAATTCAGCTTTCCCCCAAAAGTGAAATCATCACCATTGAAGAATACTTGATTTCTCATCTTAAAATCATGACTCCCTCTTCATTTCTCAACATGTTTAGATGATTCTTGCGCATACGTTTTCCTCTCTTCTTCCTCCTCGACCTAGTGTAAGTGCATGTTCCATTTGATTTCGTTTTTCCAAAACCCTAGGTTGAAAAATGACATTTTTGGTACTTTTCTTGTTGGAATCGGTGTAGGTGCTTTAATCGATGATTGCTTGGATGAATTAGCTTGGAAAAAAAGGTAATCGTGATGGTGTTACTCGATATTGCACTTTGATTGTGTGTTCTTGAATGTGGAGATGATTTTTGTCGATAATAATATCAATTGGGTAAAGTTGGTTATGGTTGGATTGAATCTTGTGCTTTTAATTTGATAGATTCTTGTTTGTAAATCACTTGTTTCATTCTTAAAAATTGTCTTTAAAACTTAAATTAAGCATCTTATGGTATATGTGATTGTTTGGGATGAACTTAGATGATAATTGATTGATTTGGGTAAAGTTGGTGTTGTTGATTGATTTTGATGTAGATTAGTATAGTTCTTGTGCTTAACTTGCATCATGTATTGCTAAAACTCATATTCAAATCCTACTTGAAGTATCATGAAGTGAAAATGTTGAATTTATAAATGTATGACTTGAATTTGGGTCAAAAATCCAAAGAATAGAGACTTTTGGCAAGTCCTGTCTGACCCCCGCCCGAGGGAATATACACCCCGCCCGGGAAAACAATTCTGCCCACTACTACTTACAACTATTAGTTTCCCCGCTCGGAGCACTCACTTCCCCGCCCGGGGAAAGGCATCTGGCCTTATTTCTTCATTAAACACCATGTCTTATTTTGATTGTTGTTTGGGTCGTTTCGTTTATTTCCTTTACTTCCTTTGCTTCTATTACTTCATGTTTATGTTAAACATGGACCCCCATGATCTATAGTTCACATGCAGAATATGTTAATGTCATACTCGTGGTTTTACTCGATCATTATATTTTATCTTATGCATTATTATACATGTTGTATGTCTTTGATCCTTGCATTTTGGGCATGGTTGTTCAAGTATTTGATTGAGTTAGTGTGGGTATGATAATGTTGTTAGTAGTTGGATGCTTGCATTCCTCGACCCAGCTGTTAAATGTTGTACTTATGCGTAGGATGTCTATTTTCTTTTGCTATACTTACCTAGACTTGCTCATATCCATCTCTTTCGGACCTTTGGCCATGGTATGTGAGTCATGTTGCTGGAAAAAGGTTACTCGGTCGTTGGCCATGGTGTGTGGGTCATGTATCGAATCTCGGAAGTGGAAAATTTACCACTTATCGTACGGGATTGTTCATTCCGTGGTTTTGGTGCACCAGAGTCAGATTGGGGACGTAGTATTCTCGTAGCCCCACCGGGAGGATAGTTGTGTCGAGTCATGATGGTTGAGTTGCATTTACATTTGTTTATCGTTGTTGTTGGCCATGAAGTTATTTATACTCATGAGTCACCTTTGAACCTTTTGCCAAGTTTAGACTCGGAACGTTACCGTGTCGCATTGGGAAACATTATCCCAAGGGTTTGGTGATTGACTTGATTGGTTCGTTTGTGGCTTAATTGCCTTATTTGGTTAATTTGTCATTTCATATGATATGTTATATCTTGATACGACTCCCTATGGTAATAAGGAGTCGTTGTTTGTTTATATTACTGTATCTCATTATTATTAATTCTTTATATGTTTTTATGAGAGTCATTCACATGTTTTATCTATTTATCTGATATCATTGTGTAATATGACCGGGAGGATGCACTACGCCAAATCTGGAAATCAATAAGGAGCGTATCAAAACGGTTTAATGCATTTAATAACGACACCTAGATTTCCGTTTTCAAAATATTGGCGGAAACCTAGACCGCGATAATCAGAATAACGGTTTCCCACGAAAACCATTGTTATTATAATGTGACAACGGCTATTTAACAAACCGTTATCAAAAACGTTTAACGGTTTCAAAAACCTCGTTATAAAATCTCTCTTATCAACGGTTGTTAGATAACCGTTACCAGTTTAAGAAAACGACATTTCAAAAACCGTTACTAAATTAGCACCAGCAACGGTTTGTGGTACCCGTTGTTATGTTATAGATACGGGTTTCTTGTAACCGTTATCATTTTCAATTATGAAAGAACGGTTTTTCAATTCAACCGTTGTCCCTATTTGATTAGATTTCTCAGTTTGACCGTTGCATGCAAAACTTTATCAGAACTTTAATAAATATTCAATTTGACCAATAATATTCAATTTGACCAAAATAATTCTATAAATATGTCTTCATAATGTTTTAGGTCAAAATCTAAATTATCAAACATTTACTCTTTAATTTCTCTCTAAAAAAATATGGCTGGTGTGTCGGAGCTACAATCACGTTCTCGTTATGCACAGCCTTTTACTTGCATTCTCCATAATCTCCCGGTTCGTTATGATGTGAATGGAAAGGGTTTAAACCCTAATTTTGGGTGGTTGAAGCAAATGCTTCATGACTCCGGTTTCACTACGGTTAAAAAAGTGTACCCTGTGTGTACAAACAAGTAAGATTTTGTAGGTTTCGCTTTTATCGAGTTTGATGAAGCCAACTGCCATGATAGTTTCCGTCAGGCAAGAAAATTAGGGCCTAGATTTGCGGGGAAAGATGCGGGGAAAGAGGATTTCTATTCGGATGCTAGACAAAAAGGCCCTTATCTATGGGTTGCGACCCATGTTGATCATCTTCTACTAAGACATTACAGGAGGCATCACATTCCAGCCACCGTGCCTATGTCATGGGAGAAAGAGGCCATTTCACCTGCGCTGCCCGCTGATGATGAAGAGTCGATCTACGACTTGATCTATACCGAAATTGGGCATGAAAACTATCCTAATACTTCATCAGATTCTAATTTAGTCTTTAATTATTATTTGACATTATGAGTTGTATTTTTATTATGGTGGTTATTTGAATTAAAGTTTAATTATTTATGTTAGTTGTTACGTTTTTTGTTACCCCATCCTCTAGAATTCAGAGACAATATCACAAGAAAAATTCTTGTGTCATCCGGGAGTATGGTACTCCTTACACTCAAAGGCAATCCACCAAATAAAATATTATAATGATTAACTTTCTACTTATAATAATAAAAAAGAATGGAAACGGCATAATAAGATAATAAGAATTGGAACCGTTATAATAATAATAATACAAAATGATATCGGTTCTTTGTTAAGCCGTTATCATAGTACATATATCAGCAACGGTTATTTTAAAGTCGTTGTCATATTACACCAATTAACAACGGTGTTTCTTAAAACCGTTGTAAAAACATATCCACTGTGAAAACTGAAAAGTTTGTGATTTTAGTTTACCGATGCATGCCCTATTATTATTGATTGTTTGACCATTATTCACCTCATGCACAATTACAACGGTTCTTATAAGAACCGTCTTAGATTATGTAAATCTAAAAATAAATGAAATTTCAAAGGTACTAATAATATAATGACTGATGGTGAACAAGTTATCTTTGCCGTCGTTGCCGTCATTAATCTGTATAGCTTAAAAAATGTAATCTCATTTTCATAGCTACTGGCTTATATATGGGTCGTACTTGGATGATTGATGGTGAAATTGGTGATCCCATTTATAATGATGGAATTGCTGAATTTTACAATTTCGTTAGTGAAAATTTTCATCTCCACTCATCAATTCCCTGCCCTTGTAATAGATGTAGTAATATTAGGGTTTTGCCTATCCCAGATGTCAAAATACACTTAGAAAAGAATAGTTTCAGTAGAGATTATAGGCGTTGGATTTTTCATGGAGAATTAGAGGATGAGGATGAGGAAGATGATGTAGAGGTAAATAATCATACACCTGAAGCTGCTGGTTTAGATATAGGGGATGGGGGATATGATGTGTGTGTAAACAATCGTTCACCTACACCTGAACTTGTTTTAGGTGAGAAGTTTGCTGAAGATGATGGATTCGATGATTTTGAAGCTACCAGTGATAAGGAAATAACTGCTGATGATTTAATTGAGAAGTTGAGTCAATCTGAAATGCCTTTATTTACTGGTTGTAAGAAGTATACCAAATTGTCCGAGGTGGTAAAGTTATATAACTTGAAGGGGGCAAATGGGTGGAGTGATAAGAGTTTTGTATCTGGGGCCAGTGTATTTTAGATACCAGTACCCATTAGAATGGTTGATGAAAGTTTACAAGGATTACACATCTAATAGGTGTCGTCCAGAGGGGTGTATTGCTGAGCGAGCAATTAACGATGAAGCTCTTTTGTATTGTTACGCGTACCTCTCCTTGGATGAGTTAATTGAAGCTCCTACGAATCGTCATAGTGACTGGATGAATGTAAAAGGTGTAAGGGGTCGTGTTTCCAAGGATATGTCATCTGACATGCGACATAGAGCTCATACATATGTTCTTTTTAACGACGATCATGTCCAGCCTTACAGTATGGAACACCAGCGTTATCTTAAGAGAAAACATCCTCATAAGAACAAAAGGTGGCATGCAAATGAGCATTACAATCAATTTAGTGACTGGTTTAAGGATACTATTTACGATGATGACAACCCGATTGATGATTGCTCAACCAGCCTACGATATCTCGCTTTCCATTCTAATACTCGTGCAACTTTTTATAGCGGGTATGCGATCAATGGGTACACTTTCTACACCCGCATTCAAGATGAGGCGAGCACAATGCAAAACAGTGGAGTTTGCGTAGATTATGAGGCAATATACTTTGCTAGTTCAAAGGATAAAAATCCTATTTTGGGTACAATACAATATTATGGAGTTATTCAAGAGATATTGGTTTTAGACTACATGGATTTTGAGATACCTCTATTTCGGTGCAAGTGGGTTGACAACAACAATGGTGTTAGAAAAGATGATTTAGGATTCACATTAGTAAATTTTGACAAGGTTGGAAACAAGGACGATCCTTTTATATTAGCGTCACAAGCAAAATAAGTGTTTTATATTACCAATCCTATGGATAAGAAGTGGTCAGTTGTTCTATCTTGCCAACGCCGAATTCCAGATGATGAAGACGTCGAATTTGAAGGATTTGATCACATTGCTATATCGCAATTTGGTAATGATATTGAAAATGTTAACATTCCAAACATATATACACGTGATGATCATGATGAAGGTATTTGGGTTAATGAAGAGACTAGCAAATCCAAAAAACGTTCCCGCCAGTCGTGAAAATATCAGCAATCCAAACAAGATATCTTACGTAATGTGTAATTATTGTCTTGCTGTTATATTTCAAACGGCTGCTGTAAACTTTTTTGCCGTTGCAGCGGGCGGGTTAGGAAAAAATCGTACCAACTGATGCTTTATTTCTTGGCGGTAAAATCAAACAAAATGAATTATTAAATACAACGGTTACACCTAAACCGTTGTTCAGGACGTGTACAGTTATAACGGTTCAGGTCGTTGTTATCTATATAAAAATTATGCTTTATTTCTTGGCGGTAAAATCAAACAAAATGAAATATAAAATAAAACGGTTATACCTAAACCATAGTTCAGGACGTGTATAGTTATAACGGTTCAGGCTGTTGTTGTATATATAAAAATAATGCTTTATTTCTTGGCGGGAAAATCAAACAAAATGAAAATATTTAAGACAACGGTTATTTCTAATCTATTGTAGATTGTACTAATCAATTACGGTTTCAAATAAAACCGTTGTTTGCTTGGAAACAAAATACAACGGTTTTTCTTATACCGTGTTTATTACTTTCCATTAAACAAGGTCTTGCAAGTGTTGTATCACACATATATACTCTGAGCTTCCCCTCCCCCACATAATATCCTCAAACACTGAGCTTCCCCTCAACCACCAGCCTACCCTATCGCCGTCGCAGTCTTCGTCATCATCGCCATTGCCGCCGCCAGATCAATCCGGATTCTCCTCTTTAAATAAGTAATAAACCCCCCCTCTCTAGAGATTTGTTTGTTATTATAAGTATGCATTGTTATAAATTTATCAATTTCTACTTTAGATATGGTCGAAAAGCGGAAAAGAAATGATGTAAATGCTTCAGGCGACGACTCAGGTGATGAGAATAATTTGCAACACACTGCGGGTCAAATGCGCCACAGGGTTTCCCTAGAAGCAATAAATTCAAAGATACCTAATCCTTTACAATGGGATAAAGATACGGGGCTGCCATATGGTGAGAATGTCGGGTATTTTGCGAGTTGGATTGGTTATTGTGTATGACAGTATGTGCCTCTCGGTACGCCGTGTATCAGTGAACTGAGTAAAATACGGACCACCATGCTAATAAACAGAATAAAGGTATGTATATACAATAATAAATGCTTTAGCTGAAATTAAGTTACTACTTGATATGTGTATTAGCCGAAACACTTGTACCAACTATGCTCATCATA
The DNA here is from genome assembly GCF_048544455.1 of Silene latifolia. Classification (NCBI taxonomy): domain Eukaryota; kingdom Viridiplantae; phylum Streptophyta; class Magnoliopsida; order Caryophyllales; family Caryophyllaceae; genus Silene; species Silene latifolia. Next base: position 16,317,359 of record NC_133529.1, read on the forward strand.
TATGCAGTTAGCTTACGTTATCCCCGAAAAGTATGATAAGTACCTAAAAAAAAGACAGGGGAAGCCCTCAGATCTTGGAAGTTAAAGATTGCTTAGAACCACTTGTTCAACAAGGAAACCGGGGAGATGAACAAGAAACCACCAAAAAAGAAGTATCCGTATGTCAGTCAGGACCATTGGGATAGCTATATAGCTTATAGGCAGTCTGACAAGTTTAAGGTAACTTAATAATAATAAGTAAAGAAGTATACTTAGTTTAGTGTTTGGTCATGCTTACGTTTCTTGATACAATTTATTTGATGAAGGCTATGAGTAAGAGGAACAAGGCGAACATTTCAAAGAAAAAGATCGTCTTTTACGGCTCTCGAGGTGGTTATAGATTGATTAAGATGAAACTTGTAAGTAAATAATTCTTATAGTGTTAGACTATTAGGTGTTTTACTCGGATGTTATGTATGTTCATAGTAATCATACATATTTTGAGAAGATATCAATGTGAAGAATGAATTGTAGGCAAAGCTTGGAAAATCCAGTCATCACGACGCCTGGGTGGAATGTCACACTCCTAAGAACGGAAAGACGGAAACTGAATATGATAAGGACATCAAAGAGAAAATCGTAAATTTGAATAAATATGTCACTGCTACGACTGGTGGTCGGAGCTATATAATTACGAGTTTAAATAAAATTTAGCTGCTTAATGGTTTTATGTGTATATAGAGGATCTGTGAAAAGGAGGTATAAGAAGGAAAATGGAAGACTCAAGGATGTGATGACATTCTTGCTAGGGCAATCGGCAAAGCAGAGCATCCAGTTCGTGTGAGAGGGGTATCGACGCATGTTGGTCTCACTAAGTATTTTGGGAAAACCACTCGAAGGATGATGAGTGGTGATGATTCCAAGAAGGTAACCGTATAAATACTGTATTTGAACCAATGTAATTTATAATTATATATGCTGACATTAATTTCTACTACAAGCTACGGAAAATAGCTAGGTTGATGCTGAAAAGGTTGGAAACTGGGAAAAAGCCATCAGAAAAAGAGTGGGATATGATTCAAGAAGTCATAAAGGAAGCAGAGGAGGAGGAGGTAATAATATTTATGTCTTTTATACATTTTGTTATATGATTTGTAAAATCATTATGTGTTATATGGACAAGTGTTAATGTACAGAAGGAAGCCGGGGAGGACATGGCAAGGGAGAACGAAATGGCAAAGGAGACTAAGGTGGGAGCCGAGGATCGATATCAGGTAGTTGAAGAGGAAGAGGAAGCCAGAAAGGCCGTGACACAGGATGAGGTGGAGGTAGTTGATGATCAGATGTTCTTCTCAACACCGAAAAACGTAATAGCTGCTAGTTTATAATTATTCATATCATACACGTTTTTTACTTATGAAATTTATTAAAGGTAGTGAACGTATGTGTACTAATTGATTAAAGCTGTCGTGAAGGGCAATTGTAAGGTGGCTTGTCGTCTGTTCTATTTACAGGGAAACAGAAAGTTGCTGTTGCCAGGAGATACGTGTTCAATTACGACCGGCTTCAACAAGTTAAGGTTCATCGTATACCCCTTCGTGACAAATGCAGGAAAGTGGAAGTGTCTCAATTATATAAAGACGAGGTATCTATATGCAGACGTTAATTATTACTTGTTCTTTAAATATATTAGGGTACGAATATTAACATATCGTAAGTACTTTAATCTTTACATTTGCAGAATGACACGTCTGTCGTATACCTGTCAAAAATAAACTAACTCAACTAACTATATAGCTAGGGAAGTCAGGTCGATCTCCACAGGGAGGCAAGATATTTGTAGAAGTCCGTCTATTTGGTCACAAATGGGGGAGGAGGGGGGGGGGGGGGTTGTTTGATTTGTTATCTAAACTACGAGTTTTAAAGGAAAGAGAAATAAAGGGCAAGAGCAGTAAAGGCAGGAAATGAGTTTAAACTATCAGATAAAGAGGGACATGTCAGGATTTCGGTTCACTGCGGCAGTATAGTGACTCAGCTGTAAATGACTCAGACGAATAAATGTAGGACGGATGTTGAAAGGTCCTCTCGGTCCACTTTCTATCCTAAACAACCACTAACTTACTTTCATTCTCGTCAGGGTAGTCTACTGTTCATAGCAGACCTATTTAGTACAATCTTTCGATCTAGGATTAATTTTAGCCAGATTAAAGGCTAACTTAGAAGTGTGCACTCAACTAAGTCGAATAAATACAATTAAATTGCTATGGTGACAGAGTCTTGTAATCAATTCATCTGTTTCATCTACTATATCGTCACAATCCTACCGCAGATCCCCTAATCCCAACATAAAGAGGGTTTAGCTACTCATAACGCTAATTAAACTAACAGCGGAGAGGATTCCAGCAGTAAACATAATGAAATAAACGATAAATTGCATAAAGAGAAATTAGGGCAAAGGAATTAATATAACAAAACAAGATATTAAAGCAAACAAAAGATTAATTATTAATAAGAGAAGAGAAAGAATTACAATCGATGTGAATCCGGCGTAAAGAACACAAAATCCAAGCGAAAGCAATCCCAAAATAAAGTTACAGTAGAGAAGAATGAAGTACGCAGTAAAAGTTTGATAATTACTAAGTAGTGAAATAAAATCTGATGCTAATAACCTAACTAATGTAGGTTTAAATAAGAAAAGAAATAAGTTTTGCGAAATAAACAACAACACGGGCTAATTAAAGCCCATAATCAGTGAAACCACTCGATCGAGTGGATTAAAACCACTTGATCAAGCAAACAACTCAGCAAATCTACTCGATCGAGTAGAAAGTTACTCGATCGAGTAACTGGTCTTTCTGCAGACTAAGGATCGAGTAGAATTCTACTCGATCGACCAATCTGGGACGTAGAAACCACTCGATCGAGTGATTAAACTGCTCGATCGAGTCTTTATCTTCATTTCAGCTCAAATCCGCGCCTAAATGCCTCGTAATCCGTGCCATGACGCTTCCAAATGCAGTATCTCACTCTGGAACAATCCCGCCTCCTCTAAATGCATGCAAAAAGGACGAAAAAGAGTACGATTCCACTACTTTCGCGTTCATTTCTACAAAATGGACAAAACGAACCAAAGTAGCCAATTCGGGGCAAAATACTATAAAAACAGTATAAAAATGCATAGAAATACGTGCTGAAATAGGCTAAAAAGACTATACAAAATGCACGTATCAAATCTCCCCAAACCGAACCTTTACTCGTCCTCGAGTAAACTCAAAACTAGACTAATGGAACGGAAATGATAACCCAGAGCTGGCTTAACTTGTCTACTTGAACCAATTTAATGCAAAGTAAACGTGATTAAAGCTAAGCAGTCAATACGCAAACGAATTATAAGCTGTTCAGAAATATAGCCAACCTATCGACCTTGCAAGACCAACAAAATCGGACTCTCTCGTGGTCACTCTTCTCTCATGAAGCAAAGGGTGAATGTATATGTAAAAGAGAGAAGAAAAGACAGTTACTCACCTAACTGCGACCTACATAGCATGCATGCAACAAAAATGAAAGACAATTCAAGTACTAATGCACACACTCCAACCAATAATGTCCGTCACAGCCGAGGGCTTACAAATAGTTTGGAAATAGTGAGGTTCAGGTGAGAAAAGGCAAAACATGTTATGGTAATGTGGAGGTAAAAGCGTCAAGCTAGTTCCTAACAAGACCATAATAAACCATCCGAATCTCAACTGACTGAAAAATCAACCACAAGTGCCCTTCATTTGGCACACAATTCACTAAACTCAAACACACTCTCCTCAAAAAACATAGAATAAGAATAGAGGAGTCAGACGGTCGAAAACAGCATCGTCTGAAATAACTAGCTGAAACAAGAACAACTTCTCTTTTTTTTCTTTCTCACGTCTTTCCAGCTTTTTCTTTTCTTTCATTTTTTTTCTTTTATTTTTTTTTCTTTTTCTTTCAATTTCACGTTTTCTTTTTTTTTTTCTTTTTCAATTCTTTTTTTTTCTTCCTTCTTCCTTTCTCAATTTTCCAACAACTCCAACAAAGAAATACGGGCCAAAGTGCAACCATAAAACTCATACCCAAAAGAACATACTAACTAGCTTGACTAGGCAGGCTTAATTTGGAATGTAGCTAATGGGTCAAAAAGGGCAAATTTGGCTAATGTGGAGCTAAATGGGTGAAAAACATAAGAAAAGGGAAATTTTGCAAGCACCTCCCTGCATGTGACACCAACCACAAACCCGAATATGTGCATTTGACAAGAAATTGAATGTCATAAAAGTGCAAAAAAGATGAACATGCTATGCAAGTAGTTTGCCGATTTATCAAGTTATAAGGCTCTAAAACTCAGAATTTATCAAGTAGTTTGCCGATTTATCAGGTCAAGTCTAAATAGTCAGCTATATTTGAACACTAACTCGTAGACTATGCGTATGACAAAGCTAATAACTATCAACAAAAGTGCAAGGCTCAAGCAAAAAGACAAGTTATAATGCATTATCATTATGGAAATCTACCGTTCCGACTCAACCTATATGCAGAAATAAACGTGAATATTTTTTGAATTTTTTGTTTTTTTTGAAAATAAACAACAATGCAAGCTGAAAAATAAACGTGAATGCAAAAACAAATGCAAATGCAGACTCAAAAGGATGCAATACCCTCCCCAAACCAAAAGCAGTATTAACGCCTCGTTGTCCTCCAAAGATACACCAAACAGATATATACAGGGGAACGGGAATATACAACCAATCAATAAAAAACAATAAAAATAAAGGAGACAAAATAAAAGAGTAAGAGATACATACAAAATACGAACTTCCCCAAACCAGCCAGAAAACTGGGGAAGTGAGTAGACCAGTAGCTACTCGTCGTCGTCGTCGGCGTCGCTGTCACGGACATCCTCCACCCTGTACTCCGGATCTCTCTCCTCTGATCTCCTTCTCCGCTCCTCAGCACGGGCTCTCTCCACTGCTACCTCTGGGTCCTCCTCCTCCTCGTCAGCCGACTCCGGGTACCCCTCAGGTGGGTACCTGTAGAAGGAAGGGTGTGGCCAACCCTCTGGAATCGGACGGTGTCGCCTCAAGTGGTACTCGTACAGAGGGTGCAAGGCTAAAGCCATGTCCCTCTCTATACAAGCCTGACGCTCTGCAATCGCATGCAACAAACCGTAAACGGCGCCCCCTTGGTCCGGGACCGCGGGTGCCACAAAGGGAGGAGGTAGTACGAAAGTAGCCGGTTGGTCCGGCTGAGTCTGTGTCTGGTCAGTGGCAGTGGGAGGTGCTGGAGTAGGAGTGGTAGTAGTAGTGGGAGTAGGGGTCGGTACGGGAGTAGCCGTGGAAGGCTGGACACTCCCTGAAGGTGTGGACCTCTCTCCGGTATCAAGACGCCGCTTCTTGGCGGCGGGTGCAGCAGGAGTAGGTCGGAGTGAAAGGAGAAGGTGAGGTAGTGGTGGCAGACGGGCGCCCCTAGCAACAGTAGGAAGGTGCTCAAGACGAGGGAGAGTGTCACAAGGTAAGTTAACAGACAAGGAGCCGTTAATCTTCCAAGTCTGGTAGTCTGGGGTAAGCCAATGCTGAGCAAGCATGGCGTCCAGACTCAGTAGCCTCTCTCCCTGGAGGTACTGCAAGTCACGAGGCCAAACGGGGATGAGGGAGCGGGCAAGAATGGTGGCTATGCCACCGCAGGCAATGGTTCCCGTCTCCTTTAGCCCCTGGCTCTGAAGGTACTGGGCAGTCAAGTAGGCAATGTTGAGGGTAAAGGGACCCTCGCAGTCAATGTTCAGAAAACCGCCCAGGATGGAGAGCTCGGTGTTTGTGATGTTGTTCGGCTCCTTTCGGCCGAAGATAGTGCTCCCCATCAGTCTTAGAAAAACACGGACAGGGGGTAGGTGGACCTGTTGGAGCTTTCGCTCCCTGAAAGTGGTCTGGGCCAGAACCCTCCAAAGCTGACGGAAGACCCTCCTAGGTGGGGCAGTCTCTTCCGTAGCGGTAAGGCCAAGTAACCTACCAAACTCCCCTAAGATCATCGGAAAGGTCCGGTTAAACAACCGGAAGGACACTGAAGAGCTATCGGGGTCAACGTCGTGTGCCCCTGAGGAGAAGGTAAAGGAGCTGAGAAACTCGAGGCTCAGCTCCAAAAAAGTGCGGCCGCTCATAGTGATGAGCCCGACCATCCCCGTGCCCCGTAGTAAGTCACAGACCGACTCGTAAATACCGAGTCTCTCTAACGCCGATTTCTCTAGAAATCGGGAAGGTACATGTACACAGCCTACAGGTGATAAAATTTCTTGCGATGTAAAGCGTTAACGAAATGTACCTGCGGATAATATGGGTGAGGGTCGAGGGAAGTGTCCCCTCGGACAAAGGATCGTGCTGAAGTAGAAGCAAGAACAAGGCGGTGGAAGTACGGTGGTTGGGGTGGTGCGAACGAGACTGCCTCTGCGACCCCGCCCTCGGGAACCCGAGTAGTACCCCGTCCAGAGACGGTGTGAGGGACCAGTGGTCGCTCTGAAAGCATTGCGCGCAGTGGCCGACGAGTCCACCACAGGGAGTAAAAAAAGTGGGTGGTGTAGGAGTAGGGGCTGCTATGGCCACCATCGAAGAAGAACTAGCGCGGTGCTAGTGGCGGTGGTGACCGTAGAGGAGGTGGCGAACTGAATCGAGCTAGCACTGAGCTAGTGGAGCAAAAACCGTCCCTGCATTTGAAACTAGAACACCTGGGCCGCAGAGTGACTAAGGCGGAGGCAGTGGCAACAGCAGGGGCCACTGTCTCACTCAAAGACGGACTAGAGGTGGTACTGGTAGAAGGTAAAGTACTAGACTCCATCCTGTAAGCAAAGGGCAGGGGGTATTATAAGAAAATAATGGCTAACAGAGGCTGAAACAGCACGAAATCAGCATGTGACAGCATAAAAACTCCCCTACCAGTCGAAAATTTCCGACCTACAACACATAATTCCCAACAATTTCCCAACAATTCCTCTAACAAAATCGAAAAGCAGCATGTAAATGGCGATGAGGGGGGGCATAACAGTCAACAACAACAGCATATAAGCAATACTGAGGTGAATTAAGCCATGGAAGCAAGTAAACCCGTCTGTCAGTCAAGAATTTCGACTGAAACAGCCCTAATCGCAAAAATTCGCGCAACATTCGAATGGAAGCATGTTAGGCATGTTAAACACTCTACAAACAGCAGCATTATCGCAACAAGGAAGCTAGCTTAGACAAATGACAGCAGCAAAAATCCGTCTAACAGTCAAGAATTTCGACTGAAACAGCCTTAATCGCAGAAATTCATGTAGAATTCGAATTAAGCATGCAACAACAGCGAGGAAGGGGAATTTGATCATCAAGCAAGATAATTAAGGGCATACAATGACAAATTAAGTCGAAAAATTCGACTAAACAGAAACTTCAAACCCTAATTTCAATTTTTACCTCATAAAATTCGAAATAATCGAAATTAAAACGCAAAGAGGTTATAGAAATCACTTACTTGATGGCAAAGATCCTACAAATGCAATTAATCTTCAAGTAAACAAGCAAGAAAAGGCGATTTTTGTTCTAAAAAATCCCAAACCCTAACCCTCTTTGAAAACCGTGAAAACGAGCACAATCAAGGGGGAAATTAAGGGGCTTTGAAAGATTAGATTGCAAACAAGAGATTGTAGGAGGCGCATTTGGTGATTAGGCACAAAAAATTGGGGATTTGGGAGAGTTTATGTCGCAATTAGGGGTGTGTTAGACGAAAATTAGGGAAACAATGAAATTAGAAGCAAAAAGAAAGAGTTTAAAGTGAAAACTCCCTGCGTCCTGTTCATTTCACTCGATCGAGTGGTTTTAAACCACTCGATCGAGCACTTTGATGTTTCATCTGCTCGATCGAGTAGAAATCTACTCGATCGAGAAGTCCCACTTTATGCTTTACTCGATCGACCTGAAAAAATGCTTGATCGACCAAATTTTCACTCGATCGAGTACAAAAATTACTCGATCGAGCTCTTTTCTCGTGTAAGCTCTTGAATTTCGTCTTTTCTTCCTTGGAATGAGTAAAAACTTCCCCAAACCTGCATAAAAACACGTGCAAAAATATCCAAAAATACCAAATACGCATAAGAACAGTCTATAGTCTTAAATCTACGCTAAAAATAGTCTAAAGACTAATTGTCCTACTTAAAAGCAATAAAATAAATTCAACGGAAAATTCAAAAATTATCTATTACAAAGTGTTACACGGGGCATTTCCCCGCTCAATTCCCAAAGCAATTCAGTAGCCCCTTGGTGGGCTCCTGACTGGAGGACGTCACCTCAGCAACATTGACCGTCCTCTTCAACTTCCATGAGCATGAATTATCATTTCAAACGGTAGGAGGGGAGTAGTTCACATCCACATAAGCGCGAACTTTCCTCGTCCTTACTCCTCTATCACCATCTTTAGCATCCTTACTCCCAATTTGATTGACAGTAATTGCACCCCACCCTTTGACAGCTCCTTCATTGCTTTCATCACTCTACCAAAGAAAGAAAAGACAGAAATTTGTCCTCCTTTTTGCTCGCAGTCTGAGGCGGAGGGGTAACAATTGCAGCACAATACTCCAAATTTTCATCTGGAGTGTCAATAGAAGAGAGAGCATTGCAAGGCTGAGCCTGCATGGGAGCCCTCCGGGACTTAGACTAATGAAAAATCAGCTCCTCATCCCCTACCTGAAAGGTCAAACTCTTCCCCCCGACGTCTATTACTGCACGGGCAGTAGACAAAAATGGTCTCCCTAAAATAATAGGGGTGTGTGCATCTTCGGGGATGTCTAAGACAATGAAATCAACGGGAATAAAGAATCTCCCGATCCTCACAGGTACGTCTTCTACTATACCTAGTGGTCGTGATATACTACGGTCGGCCATCTGGACTGTCATATTAGTGCAACTCAGCTTTGTCAAACCAAGTCTCTTAGCCAGAGACAATGGTAAGACACTCACGCTAGCGCCTAAATCGCATAGCGCGTTATCAATCAAAAGGGTACCGATATGACACGGAATTGAAAAACTACCCGGGTCTGACTGCTTAGGAGGTAACTTATTTTGAAATAGGGCTGACCCCACCTCAGTCAAAGCTACGGTCTCACTATCACTAATACTCCTCTTACGCGATATAATTTCTTTCATAAACTTAAGGTAAGAGGGTACCTTTGTCATCAACTCAGTGAAAGGCACAATGACTTCCAAGCTTTTCAGAAGTTCGACAAATTTGCCGAATTGTTGATTGGCTTTCATATTCTGCAGCCGCCTCGGGAAGGGAACTGTGATAGGAATCTCGAGTCCCTTGTTTCTTTCTTCCAAAGTATCTTCCGGTGCAAGCTCTGTATCCTTTGGACGCTTCTTACCTCTCGAACGAGGTCTTTCCGGTGATTTATCGCTTAAACGAGCACTAGCAGGCTCTGAAATAAGCTTCCCGTCATCAAAACTACTCGATCGACCAATAAACCCATTCGATCGAGTAGAATCTTCAATAATATCACTCGATCGAGTGAAATTTTCACTCGATTGAGCAACTCCATTATGCTCTTCACTCGATCGAGTAGATAAACTACTCGATCGACCATTCTGCCTTTCCTGTTCACTCGATCGAGTGGTATTTTCACTCGATCGACCACTTTCGTCCCCAAATCTGCTCGAACGACCACCTGAAACCAGTCGATCGAGCACTTTCTTTGCCGTGAGCTCATTTTCTTCGCCAGAACACTGTTCACCATCAGTTACAGCTCTCCTTGGGTCTGATTTCTTCATTTCCGGTCCCTCATATGAACGACCGCTTCTCAGATTGATGAAATTTACCGTCTCGTGTGGATTCTTCTCATTTTGAGTCGGTAATTGACCCTACTTTATTGTGGACTGATTAGTGGCTAATTGGGCAACTTGAGTTTCAAGTGCCTTTATGGATGCATCTTTATGTTGATCACTCAATTGCCACTGCTTCGTGAAGGCTTGCAACATAGACTTAAGCTCACCAATTTCACTCACCCCACCGGAAGATGATGCACCATGGTTAGGAGGAGTAAAAGAAGGGGGCTTTTGAAAGCCTTGTTGATTCTTGTGTGGAGGGACATAAGGCTGCTGCTGGTGCGGGGGAGGTGTAGGATTGAGCACATTTTGGCTAGTCCACCTCAAATTGAGATGGACTGCCCCTTGATTATTGTAATAGGAACCCCTTCCTTGCCTATATTGGTGAAAGGCAAGGACTTGTTCCTTCTCCACAAGACAGCCAACAGCAGAGTGGCCATCATTACCTCCACATCTCTCACATGAAACAGTCTCACCCCTAGTAAGAACATGGACCGTCTGAGGCTCCTCAGCAGCTTGTAATTCTAACTTGTCGAACCTAACATTCATGGTCTCCAGCTGAGCCAAAACCTGCTTATCAACATCATGAACTGTCCTAATCCCATCCCTCGGGTTACCATATTCAGCACTGTGATTAGCCATCTCTTCAATAAGAGACCACCCCTTATCATCATCGGTGTTCTCCTGGAATCTCCCACTAGATGCCGCATCAAGTATGGCTCTGTGGTCGTCATACAGCCCATTGTAGAACTGATTAGCTAGAAACCATGGGTCAAAACCATGGTGAGGGATAGACCTCACCAACTTCTTGAATCGTGACCATGCTTCATATAAACTTTCATCGGGAGCCTGTCTGAAACTAGTAATCTTGGCCCTCAGCAAATTGGTGCGTTGTGGAGGGAAATATCTCTTGTAAAATGCAAGAGCAAGAGACTCCCAATCTGTAACCCCAGCAGTTGTGCGGTCCAAGTCGATCGGCCACTCCCTGGTCGAATCGCCTAAAGAAAAAGGAAATAGAACTTCCTTAATCTTGTCCTGAGTTACCCCCTTAGTGGCGGGGATAGTAGAACAGTAATCGGTAAAGGTCTCCATATGCTTCCTTGGATCTTCACCTGCCACACCTCTATAGATATTCCTCTCCACCAGATTGATATAAGAAGGACGGATATCGAAGGTGTTACCATCCTCAGTCTGGAGATTGAAACCCTTCGGAATAGAGGATGCTTTAGGCACTGAATGACTGGAAAGCTTTGGCATCTTTACTGTAGAAATCGAACTGTCTTCCGTGAAAAGGGAATGATCTAGCTCTGGCTCGAAAGTACTCAAGTCTTCCTTTCGTGATTTCCTTATCAGACGGACTCTATGCCTGAATAATCTCTCTGGCTCTGAATCAGCTGAAACTAATTCACACCTGTCTGACCTAGGCATAAACAACACTGAAAGAAAATAATAAGAACGACCTCAAGGAATAGAAATTCCTTGAGACGAAAAAAAATAAACGGAACGAAAACAAATAGGGCAATTGCCTCCCCGGCAACGGCGCCAAAATTTGACACGTCTGTCGTATATCTATCAAAAATAAACTAACTCAACTAACTATATAGCTAGGGAAGTCAGGTCGATCTCCACAGGGAGGCAAGATATTTGTAGAAGTCCGTCTATTTGGTCACAAATGGGGGGGTTGTTTGATTTGTTATCTAAACTACGAGTTTTAAAGGAAAGAGAAATAAAGGGCAAGAGCAGTAAAGGCAGAAAATGAGTTTAAACTATCAGATAAAGAGGGACATGTCGATTTCGGTTCATCTGCGGCAAGATAGTGACTCGGTAGTAAATGACTCGAGGCGATTTAATTAATGTAAGACGGATGTTGAAAGGTCCTCTCGGTCCACTTTCTATCCTAAACAACCACTAACTTAACTTTCATTCTCGTCAGGGTAGTCTACTGTTCATAGCAGGCCTATTTAGTCCAATCTTTCGATCTAGGATTAATTTTAGCCATATTAAAGGCTAACTTAGAAGTGTGCACTCAACTAAGTCGAATAAATACAATTAAATTGCTATGGTGACAGAGTCTTGTAATCAATTCACCTGTTTCATCTACTATATCGTCACAATCCTACCGCAGATCCCCTAATCCCAACATAAAGGGGGTTTAGCTACTCATAACGCTAATTAAACTAACAACAGAGAGGATTCCAGCAGTAAACATAATGAAATAAACGATAAATTGCATAAAGAGAAATTAGGGCAAAGGAATTAATATAACAAAACAAGAGATTAAAGCAAACAAAAGATTAATTATTAATAAGAGAAGAGAAAGAATTACAATCGATGCGAATCCGTCGTAAAGAACAAAAAATCCAAGCGAAAGCAATCCCAAAATAAAGTTACAGTAGAGAAGAATGAAGTACGCAGTAAAAGTTTGATAATTACTAAGTAGTGAAATAAAATCTGATGCTAATAACCTAACTAATGTAAGTTTAAATAGGAAAAGAAATAAGTTTTGCGAAATAAACAACAACACGGGCTAATTAAAGCCCATAATCAGCGAAACCACTCAATCGAGTGGATTAAAACCACTCGATCGAGCAAACAACTCAGCAAATCTACTCGATCGAGTAGAAAGTTACTCGATCGAGTAATCGGTCTTTCAGAAAGGCTAAGGATCGAGTAGAATTCTACTCGATCGACCAATCTGGGACGTAGAAACCACTCGATCGAGTGGTTAAACTGCTCGATCGAGTTCTTTATCTTCATTTCAGCTCAAATCCGCGCCTAAATGCCTCATAATCCGTGCCATGACGCTTCCAAATGCAGTATCTCACTCTGGAACAATCCCGCCTCCTCTAAATGCATGCAAAAAGGACGAAAAAGAGTACGATTCCACTACTTTCGCGTTCATTTCTACAAAATGGACAAAACGAACCAAAGTAGCCAATTCGGGGAAAAATACTATAAAAACAGTATAAAAATGCATAGAAATACGTGCTGAAATAGGCTAAAAAGACTATACAAAATGCACGTATCACAGAAGTTAAGCAAAGCCTTGATGGGAGTTAAAACAATTACTACTACGTCAACAGACAAGATCACCGAAAGTACTACGTCTTCCCCAAAAACAAAACCACAGGACATACAATATAAGCCAGCTACGAAAGTTGTTGCAGTCAAGCCTGCTTATGATTCTTATTATGAATCGTGTGAATATAAGAAAAAAATGAAAACTACTTCGCTGAAAGCTTTGCACAACATGGTTGTAAAGAGGTCACCGAGAGGGGATGTAGTCATGATTAACTTGAAGAGGAAATTATGGGCGCAATTTGATATAGCCAATCTTGGACCGAAGCTAAATCGATGGAATTTGTCGACCTTGACAATTTAGATGTTGTTCACATTTTGATTTGGCTGAAGTAAGTTTTATTAATAAAACTATTTAGTCATTTCCATTTACGAATAATAATGATGTTTGTTTAAATTATCAATTACAATAACATTCTTCATTCCATGTGGCGAAATAGGTACCTGAATAATCAGTTCGCTGAGTGGAAGGTCCCACTTCACGCCTACGGATTCTTGGGTCCTAAGGCGTTCTCTGTGCACAGAATTTCATACGAAGAACAAATCAATAGTATCGCTCGTCCGTTGATGTCGACCAAAAAACTATCGCTTGCCCCCTACAATGAGAATATATATGTATAGTACGTGATTATTGTAATGAATCACGGTTCTATAAATTTATTATTAACATGCTTATATGCGTGTAAATGAACTAACAGTTCAATGTCCCAAATTGAATAGTAATTATTGGGTGCTACTGGCAATCCAAGTGGAAACAAAAACAGTGTACTAGATTGACTCTCGCGAAGGCAAATCCTCTGACAGTTGTGTAAGGATGATAACTGAGTAAGTTTACAACCTTCAATAATCTCATTTGTTATTGTATGACTTGAGCCATATATATGCAAATAATAATGGCATTTGTGTATATTTATGAATTAGTGTTTTTGAATCAAAAAACAATATTATGTCCACTTGGGAAATATGAAAGCAACACTGTACCCAATTTTATCACGCCATTAGTAAGTGTATTCTTAATAATTACTCGTATCATTTAGTTAATGTTTATGCAAGAGGTTGATTATCTATTTCAGCTGATTTGTGTGTGATTTATATAATAGTCTCCTAAAGCACCAGACGACAAACAATGCGCCTTATTCGTTTATCAGTCCATGTGGGAGGTTAACAACGGAAAACTTTTTACCATTCCAATACGGGTTAGTGTGATTTAAAAACTATTTCAGATGTAAATTGAGTTCAATTATGTATACTTCCATGTATTATATCTATTTTGATTATGTATATTTTGAATTGTAGTTTCCACTAATACTCAACAAAGCCCCAGAATATTCGCCAGAGGACATTAACCAGTTGAGAAATATGTGGGCCAGTTATGTTGTTTCATTAGCGGAGTCTCAATATTTTGCTCATGCTTTATGTACGTGTGTGTGTATATATAGAGCCATTGTGTATTAGCTTCTTTTGTTTTTTCTAGGGAGTTGTGTTTTCGCTTTTGATCATCCTGTTTGTACTGTTTTGAACTGGGTTTAATTGATCACGGGGTGTAATATTTTGTTGCAGGATTGAATTTTGTAGTGCACAGCTGCTGGAATGCTATTTTTCAGAAGCTACAAACGCTGCTGAAAAAATAGCATTTCAGCAGCTGCTAGAACAAGCTAAAATCATTTTTTAAAAAAAAAATAATTAAAAACGATAACGGTTAAAAACAACCCGTTGCAAAAAATTATTTGACAACGGTTTTATTTAGATAAATAACCGTTGACATCTTTTCCCTCCCATTCAAAATGACCAAAAATATAAGATAACGAACGATAACCATTGTCGAGTTCAAAACTTTTACAACGGTTTATTTAAGAAGAACCGTTGTCAAAGTTTCATCAATAAAAATAGATAACGGTTACATACCGTTGTCAATTGATAAATATAACAACGGTTTTGCACGCAATAAAACCGTTGTTAAATTTTGAAATTTAATTAAATAAGATAACGAAATGAACCGTTATCATATATAATATTTAACAACGGTTTTGGAACCACTAAACCGTTGTCAATAGTAAACTCGGACAACCGGTTTGAAACCGTTATTAATATTTAATAATGGTTTCTTAAAAGTATACCCTTTGCCATAAACATATTTAACAACAGTTTTATAACGGTTCTTGAGTTGTGATAACGGTATTATAGATCCGTTATTGATGTTATATAACGGTCGCGTGTTTGTATACAACCGTGATATATATTTAACAACAGTCGTTGCAATAACGGTTTCGTGTTTCTATTTAATAACGGTAATTGCATTATCTGACCGTTATTGAAGGTCTTATTTGGCGTAGTGACACTTAGTTACTCCCCACTGATTGTGGCATTCATGTTTCATGAATGACAGGTTGCAGATCGGTGCTATTTGAGGTTTTGAGACGAGTGAGCTAGCGAGCGTTGCCTAGCAACGATTGACCTTACACGTTGTGGTTGAGCTTGTCCTTTTGGACTTATTTATGTATTTGTATTGAGGAATTGTGATCCCTTGAGTATGTTTGCATTTTATTTAAAGCTCTTTCATTGTAATAAAACTTTTAAACTCGTTTTAAGCATCCACTTTGGTGTTTTAGTGACACTTGCGGTTTTTTTTAAGTTTTAAAACCAACGTATTTTCCGTTGTAATTACATGTTTGATTTATATTGTAATCGTGAGGCTTGTCACATAAAGTTTCTGAACTGAATTTATAGGATCTGAACTTTTCTGAACTTAACTTAATTTTTTGAAATTTTCTCGAATCGAACTTAATTTTGTTGAACTTTTGTGAATTGAACTTATACAATCTGAACTTATAGGATCTGGACTAAACTGGAATTAATTTTACCGAACTTTTCTAAACTGAACTAAATTTAAAAGGAGTGACTTTAAGTCCAAAAATAAAGAGCTTTTGTAAGATTCACTCTTTTGTTATGAGGGGAGTAATATATACGGATAATTCCCATGATACCCCCGAGATCTACACTTTTTCTCCAAATACCCCTATTTTTCTCCAAAATAACTTCAAGTGCACGTATCTCCTAATTAATCACGAGTTCATAAAGCCGCGTTTTTTTTCTAAATTGTAATTCTCGGAAAGACAATCATTTTGAAAAAAAACTAAATTATAGTATGAATGAGTGATCAAAAATAAAGTCGGTCAAAGTTTCTTGAATGAATAAATTTTGACTCGTCGTAACACCAATTTAAGATATCAGAAAAACGCGATTTTTTTTTTCAAATTGAAGATCTCAAACGATGATTAACTTAGGGAAAAAAATTCGCAGCTTTCTGATATCATAATTACAGTTGGTCTTGCTTGTGACGGGCACTATCCGTCACAAGCTGAAGACGGATAGTGCCCCTCTCATAGTGCAACTTGCATATTGTGAGAGGGGCACTATCCGTCTTCAGCTTGTGACGGATAGTGTCCGTCTTCAATGAGATTTTATGTCATAACTAAGAGATATAACCAATCAAACTTTTTTTTTTTCACAAAAGTAGGGATATTTGGGAAAAAAATGCTAACCTCGAGGATACACTGGGAACTAACCCTAATACTTCCTCCATTCAACTCCACTCTACCACTTTCTTTTTTCACGTTTGCCAACGCGTGTTTTACGCGATAAATATCATTAGCTACGTATTTGCAAAAAATATAAAAGTTAGATATTTTTAATGTACTCGTAAAGACGAATCAAACAAGATCTCGCATGAATATATTTCCACTTACGTATCGAGAGAAAATCGAAATTGAATACACAATTGTGAATAGTGTACAAAAGTGAAATAGGTAGAGTAGAGTTGAATGGAGGAAGTATATATTGACGAGCCTAGCTAGATTTGTTGGTACCGATTTCCAGATTTATGGATATAAAAAATCTCATTTGGAGTTTAGCATTCGCATAGTAGTATATCATAAATTTTCATTGGCCATTTACGTCGAAAGTCTTCAAACAATTTATAATTTATATGTGATCATTTTATGGCAAGATGTAACTATTTAAAAATGGTCACATTTTTACCTAAAAAAGTGACCATTTTTAAATATCGGTTTTTCTATCCTATGCCCACTAGGCATAGGATAAGAAAACAAAAATGGAAAAAAATAAATGATGTTTTTATGGGAACTTGTAATATTCTATTATTTTTACTTTTCTATATCTAACTATAAAATGATCATATATAACACATCTGAAACCTTCAGACAAAAATAACCGTCTAAACTGATAATATATTAACTGTATTGGTGTATTACCATCGACAAGCAGAATCATGGACACTTTATCCAACTTTTGTCAAAGCTTGACCTTATCCATTAAGTAATTAATCATTTTATTAAGCATATAATTATTCTTCCAACAAAAAATATAGTGAGCTTTTTATCCAATTTGCATCCTAAGATTCCTAACTCCTACTTTTTTTTATTCTCTTTTCTTTTAATTTAACCGCTGACCCAAAAAAAAAAAATTCTTTACTTTTTCCCCCTATTTGAAGATATCATTATTTTTTTTTTTGTGACGAGGAAATCCGCAACCGCTACTTTTGGTGCGCACTAAGTAAACCCTTCGGGTATATGTGACAACCTGCAAACTACGTATACCAGGTAAGCCACCAAAGGGTGACATGTTCGAAGTCTAGAGGCATGGACTCAGACTATAAATAGTACACCACAAAATTGCTTCTGGGAGGCTTAAACTTGGATATTATGTAAATTTCACCCAAATTTTAACCACTAAACTTCACCCTGAAAAACAACCTATCTTTAATTTACATGAAGAAAACTTGACTAGATTAAACAATGTTGTGGGAGGTAAAAGAAAAATACAATAAGTAGAGATCTAGTGGTTAAGACCCCATTATTTAGTAGAGATCCACTCTTACAATACTCATAAATATAATCAAAGATGTCTTAATCTAGTGGTTAAGACGGAGGTATTGTAGACAATAGGTCTCAGGGTCGAATTTCCATTCTCTCTATTGTAATGCGACTAAATGTGCGCTCCATTAGGAAAAAAAAAACAATACTCATAAATATATAAGAGATAATTAATTCATCTCATTTTTTAAAATGTTATACATTTATTTCTTTCTTTTTTGGTTTTCTTATCTATGCCTAGTGGGCATAGGTTAGAAAAACTGTTAATCAAAAGATAACAATCACCTCGGGGCATTGGTTAGGCACAACTTCTCATTGAAGACGGATACTATCCGTCACAAGCTGAAAACAGATAGTGCCCCTCTCACAATATGCAAGTGGCACTATTTATGGGGTGCTCAATTTCCCCCCACTTGCCCTCCCACTTGCTTTATTGTGAGAGGGACACTATTCGTCTTCAGCTTGTGACGGATAGTATCCGTCACAAGTAGAGTTGGCAAAAGCTGACCCGACCCGCCCGAAACCCGACCCGATATAACCCGAAAATTGGGTGAACCGAAACCGACCCGATCCGACCCGAACCGACCCGATAACCGATAACAGCTTTATTTTCTCCAACCCGAACCCGACCTGAACCGACCCAACCCGACCCGTGACCCGATATTTTCTCAACCCGATAGATGACCCGATAATGAACTAGCTTAATAATGGTTTAAATAACACCAAATTGACATTTATCTTAATTATTCACTTAAAACTACAATTAATACACCTACCTATTATTTAAACATAAAATTACCATCTAAAACGAAATATATAAGATAAAATATATGCTGATAACCTGACCCGACACTGACCCGCTAATGACCCGACCTGACTTGCCACCCGTTGATGACCCGACCCGAAGACAACCCGACATGAACCGAACCTACCCGAACCCGTCCCTGACCCGACATAACCCGAACCCGATATGACCCGACCTGCTTTGACCCGACCCGTAACCGACCCGAGTGACCCGATTGCCACCCCTACAAGCAAGATGCTTTGGTTAGTTAAGAAGAACCTTGTTTCTGACATATGATTAGTTAATTATTTGTTTTAACCAAAATTATTTCAATTACCCGCCACCCCAAATTCGTTACTCGATCATATCCACTTCACTAGTCATTACTCGTTCGCATGCACATAAACCACATAAACGGATTATATGATTGAACCTTGAGATTGAACCTTGAGATTGAACCTCGAGTCTCAACGTTTCAATTACCCGCCACCCCAAATTCGTTACTCGATCATATCCACTTCACTAGTCATTACTCGTTCGCATGCACATAAACCACATAAACGGATTATATGATTGAACCTTGAGATTGAACCTTGAGATTGAACCTCGAGTCTCAACGTTTAACCATGGTTGAACTTTGAGATTCAACGTTTGACCCATGGTTGAACCTTGAGATTCAACGTTTGGCCATCGTTGAACGTTGAATCTCAACTTTCAGTCCATGGTTGAACGCTGAATTCCATTGTTTAGCCATGGATTGATGGTTGAGTATCAACTTTCAGTCCTTGGCCGGACAATTAACGCGTTTTTTTTTTGTTTTGCTTCAGTTTAACGTAATTTATTTAGGTTATGTTTAATTTTTATTCTCTAACAATTGTCCAAATTGCATGGAACAGGTTTCGTGGGAGAGTTTTCGCGAGAATTACTTTGATTACAACCCGTTGTTCGAGACGACTTTAGACTTTGAAATGCGTGATGATGCTTTCAATTGGGCTAAAAGTATAGCGTTCGAGAATGGTTTTGCTTTGGTTAAAGCAAATAACAGGGCAAAAAACACAAAAAGAAAACGGGTTGTTGGCAACTTACTTTCGATGTTCAAGACATGGTTTACCCCCGCCAACAGATGATCCCTACAAGCCAAGGAGGTCGACTAAATGTTCTTGCCTGTTCTGTATTCGTGCCGTGCAAAATTACGTGGTTAAAAATGATCAAGTGATGGTAGTTTGGAACATTATAATCTCCAAGGATGGTGGAGGACACAACCACAATGTAGCAATTTACAAGGACGAGGATCTGGATACGTTATACGAAATGAACATTGAAAACTGGCAGGCTTACATGGGATCGACACCAGGAAGACGTCGTTGAAGGAAATCATATTTTAAATATCACATATTTTAGTTTAAAATTTTAGTCATAAAAATTTAAGGATCTTATGCATGCTGATGGGGCATATTCTGCACCCGCTGACCAAGTCAACATATTGAGCAAAGTCAAAGATATCCACAGCAAGTCAACGACTTAGACAGCCTAACCGACGCAGCCTGTCGGCATGTCTCTTGTGCCTCGGCTAGGACAACTAGCCAGCCGGGGCACATATCCGCGTACTCATATCCAAGACCCCCGGCGGCGAGTCAACATGGGCTCGCCGCCGCCTGCCATGGGTCCCTCGGCCGAGGGTAGATCAGTCTTTCCACCTGCTAGCCACTTGGCCACTTGGCCACTACGTGACAAAAGGTGAAAGTCTATAAATACTCCTCAACCCTTATTGAGGAAAGGATCCACAATTTAACCTAAACACCTCATAATCTGGTAATATCTTCCTTATCTCTCTACAATACATACTTCGCCAAGTAACACATAACTTAATCCCTGTAAGTTTACTGACTTGAGCGTCGGAGTGAGTACGCTCGGTGCAAAGCCAAGCCCTCAGTTTGTTCATTGTTTCAGGAGAGACCGAGAGAAGGATTCGATCAAAGACGTCATTCTACAAGCAAGTGTGGTAGCAAATAACTGCTCTGGAATTACACCCGGAACAATTGGCGCCGTCTGTGGGGAAAACAGATACTAGAAGCTAGTCAAATCCCTTACAAAAAAAAAAACACAAAAACAAAACCCACCCAACAAGCTAAGAAGATGTCAAAACAGCCATAAGCAATTGTGACGACGAAACCGACTCGCCAAGATGATACCGTCCACACAATTGGGGTTTGTGCAGCCCTCCACCGGCCGAGTAATTCAACCGGCGACGGGATGCCAATAATACCAGATACGCCGCCGTTCGCCGACCAAGTCACCATCATGGGACATGTGGTTGATGCGGCTGAACCAAGCTACTCCTGGACCTAATGGGTGGCACGCCGACTCACACTGTCACAACGACAAGAGCGGCGGCACCCGCACAGAAGACCAGGGCCCAAAATGTGACTCGAGAAACTTGAACGAAGCATTGGAGGAAGCGACCCTGTCAAGACGCCGGGGAGCCAGAGTGCTAGTGGTAGACACGGGTCCTTCTCGCACTCGCGGGGAGGAGCGCGCGCCGCAAAGACCGACGAGGCCTCGCCCCGGAGGAGTGAAAGAAGTCCGACTCACCGAGTCGGAGAAGAAGTCCGACTCACCGAGTCGGAGAAGAAGCCCGACTCACCGAGTCGAGAAGAAGCCCTTCCCACCACGGGAGAGGAGCCAGGACTAAGGATGTGAGGAGCCGATCGCCGCGTGTCATTTAACACGTGGTCGACACCCCTCGATGCCTATGTCCTAGAGGTCCGGTGCCGACTAAGCTAAAGTTGCCACCCATATCATACAAAGGAGAAGGCGACCCAACCGACCACGCCGAGGCTTTCGAGTCTTACATGTTGGTATGGGAGCAACCCGATGAGGTTTGGTGCCGAGTCTTCCCAACGACTCTGCATGGGATGGCACAAAGTTGGTACAAGGGGCTACCCGATGGGTCGGTATACTGTTATGCCGACCTAAGGGACACATTTTTGGCCCAGTATTCTTGCAACAAGAGGAGGGCCGTCGAGACATCGGACCTCCTGACTATCAGACAGGAGGGAGGCGAGTCTATCCGGAGTTATGTGAAGAGGTTCGACGCCAAGGTTCAGCAGATTCGTGAGCCGAGCAAGCGAATCGGCGGCCTTCGATCGATGAAAGGCCTCCCGAGAGGAGACTTAAAAAATGAGCTCATCAAGTGCGGCGGCCTGAACCTAGACTCCGCCAGGAAGATGGCCGACCAAGCCATAAAGGTGGAGGACTACCACAAAACCTGGGTAGGCCCCAGCGAGGCCAGGCACTCAGAGAGAAAGAGCCGCCGGGAGGACAACCTGGATGAAGGACGTCGTGACAATAATAGGTCACGGTCTGACAAATCTGCCAGGAAACAGAACTCGGCGGGCGCCGGGGGGAGTTCAGGACCGTACTACCAAAAGCGGTTCAACGGCCATACCCCCTTGGTCGTATCTGCTGCCGAGGTCTTCGCCCTGAGCAAGAACGAGGGTCAGAAGTGGGAAAGGCCTCCCAAGGCGAGGGGGGACGGTGACACGAGCCGATCATCGTGAGTACCACGGCCACATCGGTCACTTAATCGACAACCGCCGCATCAAGAATGCCATTGAAGAGAGCGATCCGGAAGGGGAGCCTCAAGCAAGTATGTTGCCGGAGGCCAAAAGAAGGATACCGGCGGCTCAAATAAAAAGTCCGTCTTTGAACGGATAGGAGTAATCCATGTTGTCATCGGGGGCAACGAGAACGGTGGGTCTGCTCATGGGCACAAACGGCACCTGAACGAACTATATCAGGCCATCAACTTTTTGCCCAAAACAGCGATCCCCGCTTCCAACATCCCCGACATAACTATTGGGAAGAAGGACTACGAAGGAGTCATCGCCCCGCACAACGACCCACTAGTAGCCCACTTGGACATATCCAACCACCTGGTCAAGAGGTGCCTGATTGACACAGGAGCCTACACGAACATTATGTTCAGGGAGTGCTTTCTCAACCTCGGTCTGAAGGTTGAGGATTTGAGCCCCTGCACCAATCCGTTGTACAGTTATTCCGGGGCCGGCCTGGTACCCCTGGGGTCAATCAGGCTGCCAGTGATGTTCGGCGAGGGGAATGCGGCTAAGAACGTCCTGTCTGAGTTCGTGGTCATTGACGGCTCGTCCGCCTACTACGTTCTCATAGGCCGAGTCACTCTGAGCGAGGCCGATGCAGTAATGTCCATCCAGGCCCTGACACTGATGTATGTCTCGGACCGGGGGGAAGTGCATAAACTCGTCTCAAAGGATGAGAAAGACGAAGTGGTCAACGTCCAGATATCTGCCAGAGGGTGCAACATGCAATCCTTCAAAGTGGCGAAGAAGTCAGAGAAGGGGAAGAGCCCATCCTTACAACAGGAGGGCGACCTCATGGATGCAACCGTCGGCATGGTCGAAGGAGCCGAGACCGAAGAAGTGGAAATTGACCTAGGGCGCACCGTGAATCGCTTCGGTGTCAACTGGAGCCAAAATTCGAGCCGCTCTCCTAGACCCGCCGAGGAAGAACAAAGACGTCTTCGCTTACTCAAGAGCGTAGAGATGCCAGGCGTGAGCCGGGAGGTAATTATTCACAAGTGAACGTACTCTCCACCGCTCGCCCTGTCAAGCAGAAGATGAGGAACTCCTCAGCCGAGAAAGATGAAGCCATCAAAGCCGAGGTAGATAAATTACTAGCGGCGGGCTTTATCATGCCTTGTACTTATCCTGAGTGGTTAGCTAATGTTGTAATGGTGAAGAAATCATCGGGGGCGTGGAGGATGTGTGTAGATTTTACCAATCTTAATAAAGCGTGCCCCAAAGATTGCTATCCCTTGCCTCGAATAGATAGTTTAATCGACGCCACGGCAGCTACACCATGCCGAGCACCCTTTGGACGCCTTCTCTCGGGTATCATCGGTATTCATGGTCAAGAAGACATGCCTAAATGCGCATTCATCACCGGTAACGGCACATACATGTATAAAATGATGCCGTTCGGTTTGAAGAACGCCAGCGCAACTTACACAAGACTGGTGGACAAAGTGTTCCAAAATAAAAAAGGCCGAAACATTGAGGCTTACGTCGACGATGCTATTGTAAAAAGCAAGTCTGACATCGAGCACTTAGCCGATTTACACGAGACATTTTTTTCACTGAGGAAATACAAAATGAAACTTAACCCAATGAAATGCAACTTCGGTGTCCGGTCAGGTAAGTTCCTCGGCGTGCTTGTCAGCGCCAGGGGAATTGATGCCAATCCAGAAAAAGTCCAAGCAATCCCGGACTGCCGGAGCCGAGGAATCGAAAAGAGGTTATGATGTTGGATCGCGGGATGGCGGATCTAGCCCGTTTTATATCTCGGTCAGCCGACAAGAGCACCCCATTCTTCAAAGTGTTGAAGGGAAATAAGGACTTCAGCTGGGGGGAGGAACAGAGCACGCCTTTCAAGCAACCGAAAGCTCATCTTCAAACTCTCCCAACCCCGTCAGGCCGATCCGGGGAGACGCTATATCTATACATAGCAGATTACCTCGGCCACGGTCGGTGCGTGATCATCAGAGAAGAAGACAAACAAAGAACACCCAATCTACTTTGTCACCATACATTGTTGCCCGCCGAAAGGAATTACCCACGATTGAAAAAGCGGCCTCTGCTATCGTCGTTGCCGCAAGGAAATCGAAGCCTTACTTCGACGCAAGATCCCGTGACGGTCTTAACCGACCAACCATTGGAGAAAGCATTGGAAAAATTTGAGCAATCCGGCAGCCTCATCAAATGGGCAAGAGAGCTATCCGGCCGGCATCCAATACAAGCCGAGGCCCTCGATAAAGGGACAGGCACTTGCAGATTTCCTGGCCGAGTGCACATATCAAGAAGAGCAAAACCCCGGAGTATGGGAAGTATACACCGACGGGTCCTCCACGGCGAACAGCTCAGAGCCAAGATACTTATCATCAGCCCAAACGGGAACGAGTTTGAGTACGCCTTGAAATTTACCTTCTCGGCCTCAAACAACGAATCCGAATACGAGGCGGTGATAATCGGGGTCGAGCAAGCTAGAGCGCCGGGCGGAGCACATCATTTTGAAAACAGATTCACTTTTAGTGGCTAATAAAATTAGAGGAGAGTACGAGACTCGAGACGACGGGATGGTAAGATACCCGGAAAGGGTAAAAGCCGACACTTCAAAATTAAAATCTTTCCGTGATACAATGGATTCCTGTGTCCGAGAACAACCGAGCCGACGCTCTCTTAAAGCTTGCAGTTCAACCATCAAGAATGTCGGTCGAACCGTCTTGGTGGACATCGGAATGCCAAAAGCATTACATCGAGACCGTCGGCATGGTGGGCGACGAGAGGCCGAGACAACGTGGATGACTCCGATAATGAAGTACAAACTGATGAATGAATTACCGGAGGACCGCAGTCTCTCACAGAAGATAAAGAGGATCGCAGCAAGGTACTTGGTGTTTGAAAGAGAATTATACAGGAGGTCCGTGACAAGGCCACTCTTGAAATGTGTCGGCCACCGAGGCGGAGCTAATCGACAGAAATTCACGAAGGCATCTCAGGTGGTCATCACATGGGGGCAAGAACACTAGCCCACAAAGCTCTCCGAGCCGGCTACTTCTAGCCCACCATGCTTGAGGATTCCAGAGCCAAAACCAAAAAGTGCAACAACTGTCAAATGCATGCTCCGGTGATACATGCACCTTCCCGAGACTCGCAGTAGGTACTTAGTCCCCTTCCTTTTGCACAGTGGGGGATGGATCTACTAGGGCCATTTCCAACGGCATCCGGAGGAAGAAAGTACTTGATTGTCGCCGTTGACTACTTCACCAAATGGGTTGAAGTCGTAGCAGCGGTACTGCCAAGACCACGGCGCCGTAAGAAAGGTAATCCGGGAAAATGTCATAACTCGTTTTGGGTTACCCCAAGTCATGTTATTTGACCACGGCCGAGAGTTTTGGAGTGACACAATAATGAACTGGTTGGAAGAACTTGGTATCAAATTTGCATACTCCTCCGTCCGCCACCCACGAGCAACGGACAAAGTGAGGCAAACCAATAAAACAATCCTCAACGGTTTGAAGAAGACAGTTGAAGACCTAAAGGGAAGATGGGCCGATGAACTACCCGGGGTCCTGTGGTCCCTGCGAACCACGGAGAAAGAAGCAACGGGGTACAGTCCATTCCACTTAGTCTACGGGTCCGGCGATCCGCCAATTGAAGCAACGATGCCGACATTCGTAATGACCACCTTTAACCCGATTGAAAATGAGGAAGGTCTTAGAACCTCCCTAGACCTGGTCGAAGAAAGCCGAGATACAAAGACGCCTCAACTTGGCAAAGATACCAAAACCGAATGAGAAGAGCCTACAACCGGAGAGTCCACAAAAGGGATTTAAAAGTAGGGGACCTAGTCCTAAGAAAGTCGGCCGCCACCAACAAAGGAAACATTCATGGTAAATTAACGGCCAACTGGGAGGGTCCCTACAAAGTGGTTGAAGAAATGAGGCCGGGTACATACCGGCTGACAGACATGGAGGGTGTGCCTTTGATGAGCCATTGGAACACTGACAATCTCAGAAAATACTTTGTATAGCGGCGGAGGTGTCCAAAACAATTGTTGGCACCCCGACGCGTGTTTATATCTAATGAAGAATCATCCAAGTTTTCCATCAAAGTGTTTATCCCCTCCGTAGTCATATCGAGGTAGACGCCACGGCCTAAGCCGGGCAGTCACCCCAAGAAGTAGACGCCACGGCATCACTACCAGCCAAGATTGATACTCGCGAAAGCGACCAACATGCCTTAGGAACGTATAAGTACAGTTGAGACGCAATTCTAGCCGCCTCGGCCAACCGAAGGCCTGGCAGAGGAAGCGATCAATATGTCTACAGATACGAACGCTGTCGCGCCGTAACCTCTAGTCGCCTCGGCCAACCGAAGGCCTGGCAGAGGCCACAACGGTCGATACGCTAACATGTTCACAGCGGCGGTTGGGTAGCGCAAATCGGACGCCTCGGCCAGACCGAGAGTGAAAGAGGAAGCGACCAACATGCCAACATGTTTAAAAAAAAAAGAAGACGTTAAACACGGTTGAGATACGCATTCCAACCTCGCCAGGCCGAAGGTAAAAACGAAAAGCGCTCAATTAATAACGCAAGAAGACAAGTGAAGGATTGTGATCAAAACCCGGCCAAGCCGGGGGCCAATAAACAAGCTTTATTAAAAAATGATTACAAGTAAGGAGAATACAGACGACGGCCGTCCCCATAGGGATAAGCCAAAACACAACCTACCAAAGTTTTACAAAATACAAGGAAAAGAAAAGCAAAAGGTTACAGACATATCAGTTGAAGCGCCAAAAGATGGCAGGAAGGAAAGGCTTAATAATTGGCCCCCGAACAGCTGAAGCTATCCGAGATGCCGGGTGAGCCTGGTGACAACCGCCCGTCTCACTATGCCTGTTGCTGCTTGCCATCAGCAACGTTAGCAGCATCGTATTTAGTGGGCGACCCAGAAGCTGTCTTGGCAGCCTCAGCTGTCTTGGCAGCCTCAGCTGTCTTGGCAACCTCAGCTGCCTTCATCCTCTCAGCTTCCTCCTTGGCCGCCTTAGCCTTCTCAGCAAGGGTCGCCTTCTCCGCGGCCTCCTCTTCCTCCTTCTTTACCCTGGCCTCCTCTTTAGCCTTCGCCTCCACGGCCTTCTCTTTAGCCTCGAGCTTGTCATCAAGCAGCTCGTCGAATTTTTGCCACGGAAAGGAGCCATCAGGATAGAGCTCCCCAATAACTTCCCTGGCAGCTTCTTCGGCCAGATCCCGGTATTGGGTGCACATGTTAGGAAGAATCTCGCGTTGGAGCGTCTCAATGTCCTCCTCCCTCTGGGCGATGATAGCATCCTTATTCCGAACCACCTTCCCCTGGGCCTGAAACATGCCCCTCCATTCGTCCCTCTGCTTAGCATGAAAGTCGACGACTTTCTGAAGGTGGTCACGCCCCTCCAGCAGCTTAGCAGCTTCAGCCGCCGCAGCCTCGGCCTTGGCTCTCTCGGCGAGGGCGCTGTTCGGCGTCCTCCCTAAGTTTTCTCTCAAGACGGACGCCTCTTCACCTCGGCCTTGGCCCTCTCGGCTTCCTTGTTCGCAGATCGAGTTCAAGCTCGAGCCGCTCGAGCGTGGGGCAGCTTCAGCAATGGTCTTCTCTTGCTCCACAATAAGAGCACCGGCCATATCAGCCCACTTCGACAGCATCCTGGCCAAACTTAGGCCCTCCGACCTAATCTGGATGGGGGTAGGCTGAGGGAAGGAGGTGACGACGGTAGCATCTTGACCACTTGCCTGCGCAGTTTTCTTCTCAGCACGCCGTTCAACAGCATGCCCGGTAGACGACGGCGGTTGATCTACAAAAAATTCAATTAAAGCATCCGTGTCAACATACATGGACATACCAGAGAGCCTGTCATCAGGAACGCCTAATGAACCGGCTAAGTCTGAGCCACAGGATAGATCTGTACCATGCTTGGCCTTCTTGGTCGGAGGTCGCATTTCTTTGCCGGCACCGGCAGCAGTAGCAGCAGTAGCAGCAGAAGCATCAGCGGCAGCGGTAGGCTCTTTCCTCTTGCGGAAGAGAGGAGTTTCCACTGCCAAGGTGACCACCTCCTCGGCGGTAATATCAACGACCTCCACCGTCTCCTTTTCGACTGAAGGGAGTGGAGGTGGAACTGATGTTGACGCCGTCGCCGCCGAAGACTTTGTTTTTCGCGTTCGGCGCGGTATGTTACCAGCAACCTTCGCCTGGGCCGCCGTCGTATTTAAGCCCTTCAGCTGCTGATCCATGAGGCCATTCGGCGTCGGTCTACGATCACGAGCCTGGGCCTTAGGATGCAAGTCAACAACTTGCTTGTTCTTATCAAGTCCCATTCTCCTAAGGAAATCTTCAGACAGATCCGGGCCGAAATGGTCTGCAAAGGAAACGAAGCAAGGGTTAAGCAGAAGAAATAAATCAAAGTTCAAATAACAGAAACATTAAAAGCAGGGATGGGCCTCACACCGACCCCACTCACCCCGTTCGAGGGCCGGTATGAGGCCGACGTGGCAGAGTGGCGCATCCTGAAGAATGATCTGCGTCGGAGGAATCCATCCCTTCGGCATCCCATTCTTCTCCACCTCAAAAAGGCTCATAGCCCGCTTCTAATCCGCATTAAGAGGGACCTTGCTGGCATCCATCTTAAGCTTACTCCGGGAGACCCATTTGTCATGCTCCGCCTTACTCTCACCCCGCAAATTGACTTGGTGCTGGAAGGACCGGGGCAGTGGATAATCCTCCGGAACCTCAACGTACACCCACCGATCTTTCCAGTCCTTGCAGGAAGAAAGCTTATCAACGGAGACGTAACCCGGCTCCGTCTGCACGCTGTATCACCTAACGCGACCAGGAGCCGACGGCCGAAGGTGATGGAGCCGGCGGAATAAGTTCACCGTCGGGACCTCCCCCTTGAAAAGGCAGAGCCACACAAAGCCGACTATAGTCCTAATGGCCAACGGGTGCAGTTGGGCCACGGCGACGTTCATGGCTTTAATTATGGCCATAACGTGTTCATTCAGAGGAAACCGGAGCCCATACTCCAGGTGTCTGATGTATACGCCGATGCAGCCCGGAGGAGGGCAACAGACCGCCTGACCTTCCTCAGGAATTACGATACTATACTCCCTGCCGAAGGAGAAGTGACGTTCGAAAACGTCAGGACCAGAACAACTGGCAAACTTGTGGGTCCAAGCACGGTCAGGGCAGACCTTACAGGCGTCGCCGTGATCCATGATGTATGGCCTCTCCTTATTATGATGAGCCCTTTCCTCATCATCACCGTCATCATCAACATCATCATCATCCTCCCAATCCTCCAGAGCTTTTGGATCAACTTCAGGAGAAGGAGACCTAGGGCCCCCAGACCTTATCGGAACGGCGGCTAGTGCCTCCTCTTCATCAAGACGCGACGGGGAACCCTCCGGCGCACGGTTACTAGGACCGGCATCAGCAGAAGACATGTTCACAACAAAAAACTTAACAATTAAAAGTTGAAAATTTGTTTGTTTACCTTGAAGAAAAAGTGCTACGCCGGAGTAACGCTTCGAAGACTAGAGAGAAGTTTCGTCAAAGAAAGTTAAGCAAGAAGAAAATTTTTTGAGAAAATGAATTTGGAAGGCCAAATTCAGGGGCTAACTCTCCTATTTATAGGGCAAAGCCCACTCAAATCCGACCAATCAGGGCAAAGCCCATGAAGCGTCAACCAATCAACAACGAGACACATGTCAAGCATGCAGCCATGGAATGTCAATCGACAAACAGTTACAAAACTTCTTCAACACGCTCCTTGACAGAATGCCAATCGACGTATCTTCTTCAACACACCCCTTGGTATCTACTTGCCAAACGGCCCGCTGATTCAACCAAGCTTGGCAGCACCGGCTGGGGGCAATCAAAAGCACACACGGCACTCACAACCTCGGTCTCGGCCAGCGCCACTTTCTTTTCCACATCTGATGTCCATTACACATCCATGTGGAGGGGGGATATGGTACGGCCTAAGCAGAACCAAGCCGAGGTAGAAGAAGCCGGGGCAGAAAATTTTTACTTGCGCAGAATACGCTCAACACTCATCGAAGGTCCATACCATGGCATAGACTACGCTGGGGGCAAATTGATGGGGCATATTCTGCACCCGCTGACCAAGTCAACATATTAAGCAGGGTCAAAGATATCCACAGCAAGTCAACGACTTAGACAGCCTAACCGACGCAGCCTGTCGGCATGTCTCTTGTGCCTCGGCTAGGACAACTAGCCAGCCGGGGCACATATCCGCGTACTCATATCCAAGACCCCTCGGCGGCGAGTCAACAGGGCCCGCCGGCCTGCCATGGGTCCCTCGGCCGAGGGTAGATCAGTCTTTCCACCTGCTAGCCACTTGGCCACTTGGCCACTACGTGATAAAAGGTGAAAGTCTATAAATACTCCTCAACCCTTATTGAGGAAAGGATCCACAATTTAACCTAAACACCTCATAATCTGGTAATATCTTCCTTATCTCTCTACAATACATACTTCGCCAAGTAACACATAACTTAATCCCTGTAAGTTTACTGACTTGAGCGTCGGAGTGAGTACGCTCGGTGCAAAGCCGAGCCCTCAGTTTGTTCATTGTTCCAGGAGAGACCAAGAGAAGGATTCGATCAAAGACGTCATTCTACAAGCAAGTGCGGTAGCAAATAACTGCTCTGGAATTACACCCGGAACACATGCAAAACATATAAATAAGTGTAGAGGAAAACCGGTTCCTTACATTGAATATTTCGGTTTATGGGCACAAGTAAGGTCTCCTACCTTCACTTGTTCTTGAGCTATGATGAGTAATAGGATGATCCTCCAAAGACTTCAAGTATAGAATCCACTCCTCTTGATTGCACCCAAGATTATCCCTTATCTCTACTAAATAATATGTGCTAGATATTTGTTTAGTAGTTTACCTTAAAATTGATTACTAATACTCATATATTACACTAATAAAATTAGTAATGTGATTGAACAATTTTGAATAAAGATTTCTCAAGTTTTAGAGAAAGATGAAGGAGTAGAGAGAAAGATGCATGTGAATTTCTTGAACATGCATAAAGAGAATAAAATTAGAGAACAAAAAAACAAAGTCCCCTTAGAATAATAGGAGGGTGTCGGTTATGGGTCCTTCCCTTTTCCCTTTTGTTCTTATCTAAATGTGTAGGTATGCTAGCTAGTTAGACTAGGTATCATTACAAGTATTTTATCTCATAAAATAAATCAACCACAATCCACTACTACTACCTTCATTTCGGTCCACATATAAAATGGACTACCATTTTATTTTTGTCAATTTGTCACTTGTCACACAATATGTCACATGTAGTATGATACATGTTATTAATTAATTTAATGCATATTTATCACATAAATATCATTTTATGAATTAATTAAATTACATACAACAAATTGACTAGTAATACTTGATCACATAAATAAAATGGGTCATTTAATTATAATTCACAACATCTTGTAATTATAATTAACCATTCATTCTCATCTCTATTGTTTCACAAACAATAAACAATTTTAGTAATAAAATATTTCAATTACTAAAATAAATCTCATTTAATCCCATTATAATAAGATATCAATATTCTCTCTCTCAAATTGAATTGTTCAATTTTAAGGAATTGATTAACTTGTATCGTCATACAATTAATCAACTTTACAGATTAGGGCATCATCCTTTAGGTGTGACCTTAAAGGATCAACTGACCACCACCGTCCCACGACAGTAACGTCAAACTCTAGCAAGCCAATCGTTACCGATTAATGTTGATCAGTTGACTATAAAATGAATCATCCCTTACGTATTCTTAAAAATGAGATTTAAACATGTGATCATCATGATCGACAATTGTGATCGCATTATTGTCGGGGACACTCCAACAGTCGTAGAAGGCGAAATGACTCCAATGTTGATACTCCGACAGTCTTGTCACTCGGCAATTTATGAAATTTTATTTATTTTATGTTAATTACCTTATGTCTTCAAATTGCAACATTATTCCATTAACTATGTATTTAATTAAGATGTCTTTTAACTATATGTAACCATTATAATTCAAAAATGTTACCGTTATAATTTCATATATGTAACCGTTATAATTAAAAAATGTTACCATTAAAATTTCAAAAAAGATACCGTTATCAGATTTCTTATAAATATCCCTTACTCTATCCATTCCAGTTACAACAACCCACATTATTTACTATTATAAATCCCGATTTTCAATCAAATACATTCCAGTTACAACAACCGAAACAATACCAATATGGCTACAAATGCTAAACAAATCTGGGATACCAACGAAATATTGACTCCATCGTTTTTGATTTACCAAAGTTAGTGGATCGTCTTAAATTAGTCATCCCAAGTGCCACTGTGTGGTACTTGCTTGAAAATGAACCACTTGGCAGGCTTTGTCAAATCTTAGCCGGGCACTGGGACAATGTACTAACTCCTCCCATTACTGATGATGTTGTGTCTGCAACAACATTACAATTAAAGATATGGGAGTTTCGCAAGTTGCGAAGTTATGTCATAGTATATTTTGAGCGCATACTGACTGTGCTCGATTACGCAATACTTTCCGATTTATGTGTTGGTAGAGTGTTCAACCTCGGCAAGGAGAAACTAGACATCATTGATTTCTATGATCAATATGTTGCTAGTCAACATGAAGAAATTGAGGCTGATGACGATTTAGAAGACCTGGAATCCTCAACTTCATCAGCAGAAGATAATTAAGTTTTAATTAAGTTGTATTCGTTTAACTATATTGTATTTTAATTAAATTGTATTCGTTTAACTATGTTACATTTTAATTAAGTTGTACATTAATTAAGTTGTATTCGTTTAACTATGTTGTATTTTAATTAAGTTGTATTCGTTTAATTATGTTGTATTTTAATTAAGTTGCAAACACTTAACTACGTTTTAATTAAGTTATCTTTTAATTAAGTTGTAAACGCTTAACTACATTTTAATAAAGTTGTATTTTAAATCTCGTCTTTTCACTTAGTCATTGATCAATAAATTGACTACTAAAATTTAAATTAAAATTAAAAGTGATACTAATTACATAAAACCGTAAAATATCCATACAAACAAATAAAAATAAAAATAATAATTCAACATAAAAAAAAAAAGAGATACTAAATAAATAAACAACTCATCATCCTCGTCATCATAGTACGGACGCAAATCCACAAACAACCTCTCTAGACGATCTCTCTGCATCTCCTCAGTGGGTTGTTGGTAGACGGTCCTAAAATGATGACTGCGAGCTAGGGCGACCTCCGGCTCCTCGTAAAGAGGCACTGAACGAAACTCGAGGTCGTGTGAGGGGGGGGGGGGGGGTAGGGGGGGTAGAAGAATGGGTGAGAAATCTCCGAGTACCACCTCATGTACCCGTCAGCAACTTCGAATGACATAAATGCTGGAGTTGACCGATGCCGCAGCGCTATGTTAGAAGTGCTGAACCCCAATGTCTTATTGGGCTCTTCTACGAACTCAAGCCTGTAATTGCCCTTCGTCGGGCACTGCTCAAGAGACGGATTCCGCATCGGAAACGGGATTGTCTGACAATACCCAAACTGACGCAAAGATCGATCAGGCTGGTACGGCTCTACTATATCAAGAAATCTGATAAAACCCGAGTAAAACGTCACCGTACAAAGGCCCTAGGGACGTTTCTCGTAGGGACACCATCAGACATATTCCGCCCTAAACCCGTCTAAACTCTGTCGATGCATCTGTAAGAATTGAAGTTCACCCTTAAACAGAGGCACGCGGGACCAAGCCTCGACTAGAGG
This sequence comes from Silene latifolia, assembly GCF_048544455.1. Classification (NCBI taxonomy): domain Eukaryota; kingdom Viridiplantae; phylum Streptophyta; class Magnoliopsida; order Caryophyllales; family Caryophyllaceae; genus Silene; species Silene latifolia. Next base: position 16,351,407 of record NC_133529.1, read on the forward strand.
TCTGTTCTCAAGATAGAATCTGTTGGAAAATGTGTACTCAACAATAGTGCGATCACATGATTTAATATCATAATTAAATCTCATACTAAGAATACGTGAGGGATGATTCTTTATATAGTCAACTGATCGTCATTAATCGGTAATGATTGGTTAACTAGAGTTTGACATTACTGTCGTGTGACGGTGGTGGTCAGTTGATTCCTTTAGGTCACACCTATAGGATGAGGCCCAATGGATATTTAATTAATTGTATGTGATACAGATTGATTAATTCCTTAATTATGGGAGTGCGATTTTACGTCTTATTGTAATGTGATTAAATAAGATTTAATTTAGTAATTAAGTGTTAAATTACTAAATTAGTTGAGGTATTATATAAGTTTTGAGGTAGAGGTAATTAGTTATTTAAAGTTACAAGAAATTGTAATTTTAACTAACTAGTAATTATAAGACCAATTATATGTTGATATAATGGTAGTATACTACTCAAAGATGGAGTGCATATTATATTATTAATTGTAATATTTAAGTGTTACATGATTACATTAATAATTAATTATGTAAGATAGTTAAACATATGACTTATAAGCATTTGTGGGACAAATGACAAAAGGCAAAAATGGACCAAAATGGGTCCATATTTCCGGCCAAATAAGAGAGCAAAAGACGCTCCTTTTGTCTTTTGTTTATTTTGGTTAAAGTGTGATAGTGACTTGTCATATGAACTTTAATCATGCTAATTCTTACACTACTCTACCTACATTATACAAATGAGTAAAAACAAAACGGAAAAGATTCCCCACATGGATAAGGGGCACCGGTTTTTGCTCCTTAAGTAGAGCATTTGTTGCTCAATTTTTCCCACTTGGTTTTTACTTGTTTTTCCACTTATTTTCCCTCACATGCAAATTGCTAAAAACTCTCTCAAATACTAATACTCTCCAACTATTACTAGAGGTACTAATAATAGAAATATTAGTAATATTAAGGTAATATTTCTACTATATATCTAGTTAATATTAGTAGGAATTTTTGGGATTAATCTTGGGTGCAACTTAGGGGGCGTTTGGTTCAAATGTTAGGTATGGAATGGAATGGATTCTAACTCCAAGGGGGTATGGAGTTAGAACCCCATACATGTTTAAAGTTGTTTGGTTCAATCCGGGTATGGGAATGATAATGTGTTGGGGTGGAATGGAGTTGGAAACTTGGGAAGAGATATGGGTATGAGATTCCAAGGGGTTGGAATGGAGTTAGAATCCATCAGGTATCTAACTCCATTCCAAAATGCTCCAACCAAACATTGGAATGGCCTAAATCCATTCCAATCCATTCCAAAAGCTCCAACCAAAGACCCCCTTATTGGAGTGTCTTCTATACTTGGAGTCTTAGGAGGATCATCCATCATATTAAGCTCAAGAACAAGTGAAGGAAGGTGACCTTACTTGTGCCCATATTTTCGAACCAACAACCAATGTAAGGGACATTGTTTTTCTTATAAATCTCTTATTTTGTTATGCCTGCACTATATCTTAAGAACAAATAATTAATGAGTTAATTAGTTCACTATTAGAGGAGTCTAATAATAGGTATATGAACCTAACAGAATCTAGCGCCGGGTCAGAACTGGGGAAGTACTTGTATATTGATACGGTCGTTATGTACCAAAAATAAATACCTAAGTTACTACTAACAGAAGTCAGCGGTAAGTAGGGTCGATCTCCACAGGGAGGCTAAGTTGCTATCTATCCTGTTTAACTCTGGTCCGTCAGGGTGTCACGTAAATGGGGTTTGATTTGATTTAACTAACTAGAGACTAAGCGAGGGAAATGAATAAGAAAAATTAACAATAGGAGAAGGGTAGTATGCTAAGAGTCGGTCCACCGTGGCAGCTATCAGATCTTATACTATTGGGAATACTAAGGCGATTAGACTATTGATAAGAAGAGCTATGGTCGTCACCTTTCGGTCCTTAAACCGCCCTAGAGCGTAAAAAATGACTTAACTTTCGCCCTCACCGCAATACCCTATTGTAATTAAGCAAGCCTTCCCTTCCAATCTTTCGATCTAGGTCGGGGTTAACTAGATTTATGGTCTCCCGCATGCATTCATTCGACCGGATAACAATTAAATTGCCTAATACAATTCTTATCGTTGAGGCTAATCTATTTAATACAATTAAAACATGCTACCACGGCTTCCCTAATCCTAACATACTACGGGGAATTTAGCTAGACATAGAATTAATAAGAGCAATAAATAAAGAGGGAGAGGGAATAATAACCATTAAATAAAAAGAGAGAAAGGAAGAAAGAATTACTGAATTAAAGAGATCCGGAAATGAACAGGAATAAAAGTAACAGTGTATAGAGAAAAGGGGAAGAGCAACGTGATCCTTTGATGATTACAAATGACATCCTAACTCCTATTTATAAGAAAATAGGAGTATAATTAAACCTAATGACGGAAAATAACTAAAAAGCCCAGCCCGTCAGCAAAATCCACTCGATCGAGTAACTAAATCACTCGATCGAGCAAAGGCATAAAAGGAACTGGTCGATCGAAAGGAAAAATAGTCGATCGAGTACTTATCCATCCTAAACCACTCGATCGAGAAGAAGTGGCTCTCGATCGAGCAAATGGGCTCTCGATCGAATAGAAATAGTTCTCGATCGAGCACTTCTCAGCGCGTAATTCCTGCTTCGCGCACTGAACTTCAAACGGCTGCCATTTCTTCGTTACTTGGTCAAACAGGGTGATTCCGGTGGCATTGGAAAGCTAAAAGGACAAAATTTCATCTCCAATTGGAATCACCTGAATATCAGTTGTAGAACTCGAGATATGGCTCTTACAAGCAGGAACTAGCAAATTGAAGCACTCTCTTGGCTCGCCTAACTTCCTTACTCCAATGCGCATCTCAAAATAGCTTCATTCCCGCTCCAATTTCACTCTTCCTCCAAATGCATGCTAAAAGGATGGTAAAAGGCTTGATTCCGCATCTCTAAGCTCATTCCTGCAATTAATACAAGAACTTCCAAAGTATGCAATTCGGGGCATATTCGTAGCAAATAACTACTAAAATAGCATAAAGATGCGTGCAAGAATAGACTAAAAAGACTATATAAAATGCACGTATCAAATCTCCCCAAACCAAACCTTTACTCGTCCTCGAGTAAACTCAAAACTAAAGGAACGGAAAAAGATAACTCAGAGCTAGCTACAAATGCCCACTTAAGCCAATTTAATGCAAGCAAACTAACACTTATAGCTCAACAGTCAAATGCAAACGAGTTGTAAGATGTTTATAATAAAGCTGAACCGTCGACCTTGCAAGACCTTTAAAATCGGACTCTCACGGGTCACTCTTCTCTCATGAAACAAAGGGTAAGCAAATGAATGTAAGAGAGAAGAAGAAAAATAGTCGCTCACCTAGACTACGACCCACATAAACATGCATGCAACTAATATGATAGACAATTCTAGCTACCTTACACACATTCCAACCAAACGAGGTCCTGTCACAGCCGAGGGCTTACAAAAATATGGTAAAGTGAGGCAATGGGTAAGAAAAGGCAAAACATTTATGGGAATGTGGAGGTATAGGTGATCAAGCTAGTACCTAAACAAAACCATATATCAACATCCGATTCCAACTCAATTATAGAATAAGCACAATGCCCTTCATTTGGCATAAAACTCACCAAACCGAACCAAACATACTCCTCATATGAAATAAGATAGAACATAGGAGCAGAAACCGTCTCATCAAACATTTTTTCGAATTTTTTTCTTCTTTCTTTTTCTATTTTTTTTCTTTCTTCGGTTTCTTTTTCTTTTCTTTCTCCGAATTCCTTTTTTTCATTTTCATTTTTTTCAACTTCTTTTTTTTTCTTTTTTCACGTCTTTTTTTTTCATCATCCTCCTTTTCTTCATAAATTACCAACTCCGAATCAACAGAATACGCGCCAACATTTGATACAATAGACAATATACCGCAGAACAATCTAAACTAGCTTGACAAGGCAGGCTAAATTTGGAATGTAGCTAAAGGTCAACAGGCAAATTTGGCTAATGTGGAGTTTATGGGTAAAAAAATGAAAGAAAGGGAAAATGTAAGCACCTCCCTGCATGTGACACCAACCACTAACCCGAATGTATGAAGGCAAAAAGCAATTGAATTTCATATACGTGCAAATTGATGATACATGTTATGCAAGGAGTAACTATTCACAATCCTACATGAAACCGGTCACAAATGACACCAATTTATAAAGCTCTAATCCCTTAGAATTTATAAGTAGGTTGCCAAAATTTCAGGTCAAGTCTATTCGCTCAGCTAAATTTTAACATTAACTCGTAGATTATGCAAAAGACAAAGCTAAAAGATAACAGTTTAATGCAAGGCTTAAGCAAAAAGACAAATGCAGTGCAATTTCATCACTGAAATCTACCGTTCCGACTCAACCTATTTGCTAAAATAAACGTGAAATTTTTTGAATTTTAACAATTTTTCAATTTTTTATGAGATTTTGAATTTTAACAAAAATAAACAACAATGCAAACATAAATTAAACGTGATAACTGAAATGCAATGAAAACAAAATGCAGACACAGATATGGATGCACAACCTCCCCAAACCAAACCGTACAATGCCCCCATTGTACCAAAACATGGAAAGGAAATGCAAACTGAAGGAGAAAGAGAGTAAATGCGGAAAACTCACAAGACGCGCGAATAAGGGGACCTCCCCAAACCGACCATGAACATGGGAGGTTGCTAAAGGCCCGGAAAACCGTCTCAGGAAGCTAATCCAAGTCAGCACGTGAAAAGGGCATCCAAAATTGCTCGATCGAAGGGAATAGCAGTCGATCGAGTGGTTTTCTTTCTGCAGGTGGTCGATCGAGTGGATTAATTACTCGATCGAGTGAATCCATCAGCTAAGGTGCTCGATCGAGTAGAAAAACTACTCGATCGAGTGCTCTTCAGCGTGTTCCTGCAAAACGCAATGAAAAACAGCCCGCAAACTAACAAGACAGCTTAACTGAGATAGTCTATGGTATAAAACCATTTATTACAACTGAAATTAAATAAAAATGCAGAAATAAATCGCCGGGTTGCCTCCCGGGTAGCGCTAGCTTCAGTCAGGTCTCAGCTCGACCTTCTTTTTCTTCGAGCCACTCAAATTAGTCACAATCAAAAAAAGCTCAAAGCGCGCAAAGAATCGTCAAATAGCTGCGCATGTGCTACACAACAAAGATAAGTAGCACCAAAGTGGAATCAAGAAATAGGAAATGAAATTAAACAACCGTTTGAGTCTAACAAATTTCCTATGTGAGCTCCTAAATTTATCCACATAATAAAGGAGCGGGAGCAATCACAATATATAAGGGTCCCGATTCAGATTAACAGTTTTGAAATGACGAGGACGGTGAAAATTTGCTAATTTAAACGTCCACGTATGAGAGGGGGTAGCATTAAAAGAAGGAGCACAATTTAAACGAGGCAACATACTGTTAAAACAAACAATAATGAAATTATCGCTTACTACCTCGGGTTGGTTACTCTCAACGACGGAATCACTGACAAGGGAATGCATTACCTCATCCGTGCTAGGAGCAATTACCGTCTCAGCTGCTTCTTCATCAACCTCCTCAGTGGAACCCATCCCGTAAATCGCAGCTTCAAGTATATCCGACTCGGCTGTGAATAAGGGAGGTTCACCGTAACCTTCATCATCGTCAAACTCGTCATCCAATATGAACCCTAGTGACGAATAAAAGCTCCCAATGGCCAATTCAGTCGATCGAGCAAAATAATCACTCGATCGACCACTTTCCTCCCGCATCTCACTCGATCGAGTAACAAAATCGCTCGATCGAGCACTTCCCTCATGCATGTCACTCGATCGATAAGAAATATTACTCTATCGAGGACTTTCTTCCCGCACAGCGCTGATATCCTTGCATGCACTCTGGAAATACGATAGAAAGTCATCATCCGAAATATAGAAATCATTTTCAGCATTGGGCAACGCGGGTCCTTCATGGGAAAAACCGCTCTTGGTCGAGCACACCTCTTTTGGTTGCCGAGCAACCAACCCAGCTGTTAACCGAGCAATTTCAGACTGCAACTCAGCAATTTCAGTGACTTGAGCACCCATATGTCTACCAAATTCCAGAACTAAGGATCTCAGCTCCGCGATTTCTTTTTTCTGTATATCACGAGGATCTTGTTGCGGTGGCCATTGATGGGGTGGATGTGGCGGCACAACTACAGCTGCATTGTGCTCAGCAGCACCACATCCCCAAGATTTCTTCCTTTCCCAACTAGCAGGTTTCTCAGCTTGGGCTTCAAACTGAGCAATTAGTCGGGAGACGGATGTCATCTTGGCAAGAGGGATCGAAGGTACTCAAGCCTTCCCTTCGATAATCTCCTCGAGTCTGTCTAATAAACCGTAGGCCTATCAAAACAACACTAAAGAAAAAGATAAGAACAGCCTCAAGGTACTTAGTCTTCCCTTGAGGCGAAAGGACAAACAAAATAAAACAGATAAAAAGCGTCGCCTCCCTGCAAGAACGGCGCCAAAATTTGATACGGTCGTTATGTACCAAAAATAAATACCTAAGTTACTACTAATAAGTCGGCGGTAAGTAGGGTCGATCTCCACAGGGAGGCTAAGTTGCTATCTATCCGTTTAACTCGGTGCGTCGTCGGTGTCACAGAAATGGGGGTTTGATTTGATTTAACTAACTAGAGACTAAGCGAGGGAAATGAATAAGAAAAATTAACAATAGGAGAAGGGTAGTATGCTAAGAGTCGGTCCACCGTGGCAGCTATCAGATCTTATACTATCGGGAATACTAAGGCGATTAGACTATTGATAAGAAGAGCTATGGTCGTCACCTTTCGGTCCTTAAACCGCCCTAGAGCGTAAAATGACTTAACTTTCGCCCTCACTGCAATACCCTATTGTAATTAAGCAAGCCTTCCCTTCCAATCTTTCGATCTAGGTCGGGGTTAACTAGATTTATGGTCTCCTGCATGCATTCATTCGACCGGATAACAATTAAATTGCCTAATACAATTCTTATCGCAGGGCTAATCTATTTAATACAATTAAAACATGCTACCACGGCTTCCCTAATCCTAACATACTACGGGGAATTTAGCTAGACATAGAATTAATAAGAGAAATAAATAAAGAGGGAGAGGGAATAATAACCATTAAATAAAAAGAGAGAAAGGAAGAAAGAATTATCAATTAAAGAGAACCTAGGAAATGAACAGAATAAAAGTAACAAAGTGTATAGAGAAAAGGGGAAGAGCAACGTGATCCTTTGATGATTACAAATGACATCCTAACTCCTATTTATAAGAAAATAGGAGTATAATTAAACCTAATGACGGAAAATAACTAAAAAGCCCAGCCCGTCAGCAAAATCCACTCGATCGAGTAACTAAATCACTCGATCGAGCAAAGGCATAAAAAGGAACGGTCGATCGAAAGGAAAAATAGTCGATCGAGTACTTATCCATCCTAAACCACTCGATCGAGAAGAAGTGGCTCTCGATCGAGCAAATGGGCTCTCGATCGAATAGAAATAGTTCTCGATCGAGCACTTCTCAGCGCGTAATTCCTGCTTCGCGCACTGAACTTCAAACGGCTGCCATTTCTTCGTTACTTGGTCAAACAGGGTGATTCCGGTGGCATTGGAAAGCTAAAAGGACAAAATTTCATCTCCAATTGGAATCACCTGAATATCAGTTGTACAACTCGAGATATGGCTCTTACAAGAAGGAACTAGCAAATTGAAGCACTCTCTTGGCTCGCCTAACTTCCTTACTCCAATGCGCATCTCAAAATAGCTTCATTCCCGCTCCAATTTCACTCTTCCTCCAAATGCATGCTAAAAGGATGGTAAAAGGCTTGATTCCGCATCTCTAAGCTCATTCCTGCAATTAATACAAGAACTTCCAAAGTATGCAATTCGGGGCATATTCGTAGCAAATAACTACTAAAATAGCATAAAGATGCGTGCAAGAATAGACTAAAAAGACTATATAAAATGCACGTATCATATATCCAAGCCTGGAGTAACGGTAGACATCCACTAACACCAAGAGCCTCTCCACGCGATGCTATCCCTAGTTGCCGGTACAAGTAAGCTAAACAACCGGCACCCCAATGTGGACAGCGGGCCGCCCACGGGGGCGCTTGGTGAAAACGAAACAAGCGTTTGCATTTTGTATGGAGTCGCCACCAATTTTTATGGGAAATTGGAACCGTTCGAATACCTCGTGTCATGTCAAGACACAAAGTAGAGACATGAACACTAAGCAATCATTACCCTTAGCATTCTATGTCTAGAATGACTCTCGTGGATGCCAATGAACACGGGTGCTCACAGATATCTGGAGTAAGGGGTGAGGGTACGTATTAGGAAGCTCTTTTGATCGAACACCTAATCCCGCCCGCCTCGATAGCGGCCTCTACTAATGATTAGGGAAGTTATTCGTACTCGATATATCGTCGGCTATATGCATGCAATGCAACATCCAAGTTTTAATCCTAGCATGTGAAGATTTAACTAAGTCGGTTGACACGTAATTAGCATACAATTGGGTCGAAGTAGGATTTAATGTTGATTTACATGTGAAAACATACAAGCAATAAAAGAAATATAATAACTATGAATTACAATAATGAAAATTACAATAATTACAATGGAATAGGCGATTTATGTCGAAAATACCTTTAAAACGGATGATTTGAGAAAAAGAATAAAAGAATAATTGAACGAACAAGTCAGAAGGTGATAATACGGATAATAGTTAGTTAATGCGTAGTCTAAACAAACTAGGTCAAGGCAGAAACGGAGTTCAGGGACATAGCTCAGCCAGGAACAGGCGCAGCAGGGCTGCGTCCCTTGAAATAGGCGCAGCAGACGCTGCGTCTGTTCCTTGGCTCAGTTCTGGCTGTGAAGCCGTATTTGCAAGCCGTTAATGTCGATTGGTGATTTTAATGATTAATTAAATTATTTACTCGGATGAAAGTGATTAACAGGTTATTTAACACATGAATAGGTCATAAAAGCAGTAAAACATGAATGAGACGGATGCAAACGGATTAATTACATGATGAAATAATGATAGAAGTGAAAAATATTAATGAGTCCTACGAATTAAATCAATTAACTACGTTAGATACAACGGATTAATGACGAATATGCGACGAATATGACAAAGGACAGATTAAACTATATCAAGGACGAATTCCAGAAACCCAACATGAACAAATTGAATCTCTACAACCCGGAATTGAATTTAATGACGAAAACCCGCAAATATTGGATTATTTGGGATTTAAGTCGGATTTATGGCAAATTAAACATGAGAATGACGGTGATTATAACATACATGTGGAATTATTATGATATTACGACGAAGAATTAACAGACGAAGTAAGCAAAAGACAGAATTTGAATACGAATTACAGAGGACAAACGAAGAAGAAAGGAAGCAGGAACTGCGGCAGCCTCACGAAGAGGCGCAGCAGGAACTGCGCTCCTTCGAAGAGGCGCAGCAGTGGCTGCGTCCTTTCTCGACGGTTATCTACTGGAAATCCGCAAAAACAGGTTTTAACAAAGGGTTTTAGAAATCGGCTTTAATGGTACTTTCGACATAAACCTTACAATTGATGATACGAAAAGTAAAATACAATAAATAAAAGAGGAATTTACACCCTCAGACTTACATGTTGACGAAACGAGAAGGACTAAGATATCGATTAGTGATGCTCGACGCGAATGCAAAGAAAGTGCCCTCGTAAGAGGAAAACGATTGATTAATTAAGTTGATTAAGTGTAGTTGATCAAATTGGTCGGTCATGCAACGGAGAGGCTGGTACCCGGAAAGATCCGAGCTTACGTGGTCGAAAGTTCAAGCACGTAGGCGCCAATAAGTAAGAACAAAGTCTCGAATGCAAAGGGAGAAGAGAAGGGCGGACACTCGCGTGAGAAATATAAGGAGCGAGGGCTCCTATTTATACTAAACACGCGGAGGAATTAGGGTTTCGGAGACTCTTTGGAAGTGAATCTCGGAAAGATATGAAAAAGATACGAAAAACACGCAAAAAAGGGCCTGGGAAGAGGCGCAGCAGCCACTGCGTCTCTTGGAAGAGGCGCAGAACCTGCTGCGTCTGTTCTCAGAAGGTTTCCTCCTGCTGAAGAAAGATTTCCGCGTTTGAGTTATGGTAGGACGGAAATAATTCGATTTCCTTAATATCTTATATGAATATTCCGGGATATTATTTACCAAAAGATAAAATTTGTGAAATATGGAATAGAAATATCGGAACATTCGTAACATTCCGACTCGGGATTTAACATTATCGAGAAAATGGAGACGGTTTTAGGCCCGGACTCCGAATGTACTCTAATTACTGCCAAAACGACCGTATCGGGACGTAGATGACAACTAAGAGGTAGACATTAATATTTGAGCAATCATTTGACGATAATCTTACGAACTGTCACAAATCGTTCCGCGTATCAAACATGCGGCCCAATCATCACCGGGTGGTTTGCGAGAGGTGTAGAAATGAGGTATCTACAGAGCCCCCACTTTGACTGAGGCTTGGACAAGGCGAAAGTCAAAGTATAGCCATCAGGTCAATCGAAGATTACAACCTGACGACTATGGCGACGTGAGGCGGCTCAAGGGGTCTGAACCAAGGACCTGTCGTCGGGAACATTTTAGAGTCTGTCGACTATCGGGGAGGGTCGTTTAAAGTCCATTAGACTACATAAGGAGGCTCGCCAGCCATAAGAAGAGACCATACCTGAGACTTCTTCCTCGAGATGCTTCCGGAGTTGCGTAGGAGTTAAGGTTGAGCATGGGAGCTAAGGGTAAGACCTAAAGGATATATAAGGATTGTGCTAGGGTATGGGGCCCTAAAGGAAAGCATCGGCGGGAGTGAGGCCTAAAGTAAGTTCAACTTAAGGGGTAAACCGAAGGTTGGGTATAGGAACTCTATTGGTTTGGGGAACTTGAAGGCTTATGAACCTAAAAGGATTGGGATCCTATAGTTAAAAAAGTCCTAATTTCGGGTTTACGAACCTAAGAAAGAAGGCTTTGGGTTTGGGAACTTCTGGAGAACGACACCCTGTCGAACTCCGCGGGAATCGAGAAATATTGAGAGTAGCAGGACACGGCTGGGAACTGCTGGAGGGAAAACTGTTTGGATAATCTTCGGAAAAATATTGCAAGTAGCAGGACACGGCTGGGAACTGCTGGAGGGAAAATATGCTTGGGTAGATGTTAATCCTCACGTCTTGAGAGAGACAGTACGTCCGCTTACTCTCGCTGGAGACGTCATGGAGAATTATTCTTCTTGTCATGAGAGGGAAAGTATATCCGCTTACTCTCGCTTGAGACATAATGAATGTGTGTCGAACTCTTGTGAATAAGTAAATGCTCGTTGCGACAAGCAAAAAAAACGGGTCTTGGAAGGAATAAACAGTCTGCTGCTGGCTCGGAAATGCAAGCCGGAACGAAAGAAAATCGTCAAACGGACCAAAAGAGTGAAAATAGCATTGGGGAAGAGGCGCACCAAAGATGGGCCCACGAATAACGAATTTATAACGAATTTTTGAAAATCCGTATGGAGGGAACAAAAGGAAGAGGCGCAGCATGAGCTGCGTCTCTTGGAAGAGGCGCAGCGCCTGCTGCGTCTATTCCCCAATTTGGCTTTCCTGCGTAAAAACGCGAAAATCTGAGGGATTGTATTCATTTGCATTCAAAACACAAATCACTCATTTCTCTCTCAAATCTTCACCATTTACGCCAAGGTTTGATTCAAAAGCTTGCTTTAAACATGACTAATCGAGGTATGTGTCTTAATCTTGCATTAATCATCTACATTTGTTGAATTTTGAGCCGCGAAATTTAGGGTTTTCGACCCTATTGATCGAAAATTTGGGGCTTTTCCCCCAAATGGATTTGCCTTGTCAAATTGATGTTAGAAATGGATAGTAGGTAATGTTAGGAACATAACCATGTGTTTGTTTCGAATTTTCATCAAGTTTTGAGCCTTTGAGTGAAATTTTGAGACGGTTTTACAGCTAAACCGTAAATTGCTTCGAAAATAGCCTTAGGGTTGCCCATTTGCGATGAAATTTGATACTTGGGATCCTTGGATGATGGGTAAACTTTCTACTATCTCGGAATTTTGGTTTGTGACAGCTTTTTCAGGACACCTTTCTTGGGCATAATCGTCGTTATAGTGAAATGCTGCCGAAATTTCGACTTGAACCCGGAACTAGGCTTCGAATTGGACTTGACTTGACCCAATTTATCACATGAGTGATCGGGTTGATGGGAATATGGCCAAGGATGGCAAGGGAAGAGTGATTTCAGGGCCTTGAAGGATCGAAAACTCCTTAACAAAGGCTTGTCGTCATGTGACGCGGCCTGAATTTGCTTTAACGTTGCAGGTGATGAGGCTTCTACTTCTGGGAGAGCTCCCATGGATATAGACGCCGCTACTGTTGAGGAGGCTTTAGAGCAGGCCTTTACCGCTGCGGTGATGGCTGCTGAGTTTCACGAGGAGGAGGCCGTCGAGGAGGAGGAGATCCCGAGACGGGCCAACGTCGGGCGAAGAGGTCGTCAGCTGAGGGGAGCTTCTGCGTAGGCTGAGACCTGGGAGAGTAGGCACCTCGTGTGGGCTGCAGGGGGTCACCTGTCCTACAGGACGGTGAAGAGTTTGGTAAATAGGAATTCACTACTCACTACTCATCCCCTATCCATCCTTTTGTCCAAATTTCTTTCAAATTTTATTCAAAACTAAAGATAGCTTTTATTTCCAATCATAATAGGAGGCCGGGAACATCAGGTTGTTCTCGTGGTACACGACGGCGATGGAGCACTATGAGCGGCTGTCGGCGGAGGAGAGGGCCATGATCGAGCGTGGAGCGTTCGGTCCTTTGGTACAGGTCTGGAGGGATATCGTGAAGAGGAAGTTGCGGGCTAACCTTAGCCTGGTCCGCGCTTTCTTGGACCGATTCTGGGATACGACTTCCACGTTTCACCTGCCTTTTGGTGAGGTGGGAGTCACTTTGGAGGATTACGGCATGATTTCTGGTCTGCCGTGTGAGACCGAGGAGGTGGTGTGGCCGGAGACTGCCATGAGGGTGGACTCGGCCGAGGCGAGGAGGTTGATCGGCTGGAACTTGTCGCCGAAGGCTGTTGCAGTGCCGGGTTTGGTACCCAGTTCTTACGTTCGAGACTACTTTGCGGGGAAGACCCCGGCGCTGGTGACGATTGACGGGGAGGAGACGGCTCCTCCTCCTTGTACAGCTGAGCAGAGGGTTCGTCTGTGGCTTTGGTGGTTCCTGTCTTCGATTTACCTTGGAGACAAGGGCGAGAGGCTGTCGACGAAGCTTCTTCCCTTTCTTTCTGACCTGAGTTCCCTAGGGCGTTGGGACTGGGTCACTGCTGGTTTTGCGGTCCTCATCCGCTTCATGAGGGCCATGGTTCGTCCGGAGTTGATGGAGAAGGGGACTTCTCCTGGTGCTGTCGGACCTGGATTATTGTTGGAGGTATGAACCTTCCTTTAGACCAAAGTAAATTCCTTTCTTTATCAAATCACGAAAGATCGTCATTGATTATTCTGCTTTACAGGCGTGGGTGTACTCCTACTTCCCGAGTCTCGCGCCTAAGAGGACGGAGCCGCTGGAGAGGGCCTATACTGTGGTGAGGGATTGGGTGATGTGCCGGACGAAGAGCAAGCGTTCTTCTCACAACGTCTACCGGCGGGATGTGAACGCTCTCCACCGAGCGTGAGTATCCCATTCGTATTCATTTATACTTCTTATACTTTGCCTTTAATTGATCATAGGAATGATCTTTGCCTTATCTTGTCATAGTGGGTGCCTGGACAACGGGCGGAGTACGTTGGAGCGCCTCCTTTCGTGGCCGAGGTCCTTCGACCTAGGAGCCCGAGTCGATCGCCGTTGAGGACATCGATGGGTCTGTGTGGTACTTGGGCGAGCGTTTGGCTCGTCGGTGCTCTCGGGACGCGTTGACGGTTCCCGTCGATCCTCCTAGGACGATGTTTAGGGAGCCTTCTGAGGCTGAGAGAGAGGCGGACTTGGCTGGTGCCAGTGGCGACGACCTTCTTCTTCCTGGCGAGGACTACTCGGCGTTCCTTTACGGGAGATTGGCGTACTGGCCGGTAGTGGTGAGTATCTTTTACCCTTTCTTGATTTGATTTTGAGAATTATGACGAAAGATCATCGATTAGTGAGAGCTATTTGTCTTTGCAGGAGGTCGAGGCGGCGGGCATCGAGCCCCCAGTGTACCCCGAGACCCTCGAGTACACTGACGCGACTGGGAGGACGACGATCTCCGAGCTGCGTGACTTTGACGTAGCTGTGACGGATCTTTGGCCTAGACGATCGGCAAAGATTCGATTTGGAGGGTGAGCTTCTAGCTTGTATAACTTTCGTGTAGGAACACATTTGATTGAGCTTGTTCAATTTGCTGAGAATTTCCTTTGAAAATGCAGGTCGCGCCGTCCCGGTTCGTGGCACTATGGAGGGTGGCCAACCGGCTGCGAGCTATTGCCATCGAGGCACTCGTCGGTGGTCGAGGTCGTCAGGTATGAACCTTATTTGATTTTTTTGATTTTTGATTTCCAATTTTGCTTGAATCGATTGACATGAGCCAATTTATTGCTGTTTACAGGGTGACCGCGATGTTGGAGCGAGAGTGATTGATCTCGGGAGGAGACAGCTCGCGTGTTGAGGGAGCTCGAGGTTCGGGATGCCGAGATCGCTGCTCTTGTGGCGAGAGTTGCCGAGTTGGAGGGCGCCCAGCAGTAGTTTTGTGTAGTTTTGTAGACTTGTACATTTAGACATTTGATTTTGAACGTTTTGGACTTTGTTTGGGGCGTAAGCCCCCAGTTTGCTTGTACATTTGCTTTGTTTGGCGTATATACGACGGCCTGAGTGCCTTTGCTGCTGGGTTGTGTTGCTTGTATCTGCAGGTTAGTTCTGAACAGGTTTGGTAGATAACGGTTTGCGCCGTCATGCTGCCGAAATTTACATAGAAATCACGCAAAACATACTTTTATATACATATGGCCTTAATTAGCGCAAAATGAGACTCAAAAGAACACAAAAATGCAAAAAAAATTGTCGGAAATGACCGGACGGTAGGGAGGGTTACCCCCTAAAAAAAAGAAAAAGATAAATCTATAAGTTAGAAAATGTAGAAGTGAAATGCTGAAATTCGTTAAAAACAAATGAAAATTATTTCCCAAAAAGAAAAATTATTTCCTAAAAAAAGAAAATGAAAATTATTTCCTAAAGAAGAAAATGAATTAAGTGTGATGAAATGGCGAAGGTGTCGATGTCGCCTCGAAATGCGTGCCCGCGAATTTAGGAAACCTGAAACATGGTAATCTTCTCGTATTTACCAAAATAAAACCCCATAGGAATAGGAAATCATTCGTTATAGAATTAGGAAAGATCCAACGCGGAAATCACAGAAGTGAGACTGGGGAAGAGGCGCAGCATGAGCTGCGTCCCTTTGAAGAGGCGCAGCAGGTGTTGCGCCTGTTCCCAAGCTGGTCCGTTCTGGCGGATTTTTGGAAACAACAATTAGTATAAATAGAAGCGTCGACGGAGCTTTAATTCACATAAATCTTCCGTCTCTTCTTCGTCTATTCACATAAAACTCTCAAAATAAATCTTCAAAAGAAAATTGTCATTATGAATACTTTGGAGATCCGCTTGAAGGAATGGACCAATGAATTTTCAAATATCGAGAAGCACGATATGGGCTCTTATAACTTTGGATCGTTGTTGAGTTTGAAACTCATCAAGGTTGTAAAACCGTTCTTGGATGCTTGTCTTGACTATTGGGACCCGAATTATCATGTTTTCGCGTTCCCAGGAGGTGACATTTGTCCTTTTCCTGAAGAAATTGCTGCTATTGGTGGGTGGGACCCCGAACATTTACCTGCCATTCCTTCCACTTCACAAAGGTATAAGAGCAAATTTAGAGACTTGCTTGGACTGACCAGACTTGAGGTGGATCGTCTAGTTACCCCGAAAGGTGTGAGAATGTTGGATTTTATAGACCGATTCATCAACAGGGCCGACCCTACTGTTTCTCATGTTGCTAGGAGGAGGGCATTTGGCTTTTGTTTGTTGCATGTGTATGTCTTCCAAGGGCATGTTGATGAAGACTTGAGAGGTGATCCCCGTCTTTTGGGCCTTATTGAGCAAATGGAGTCGCGCAGAGCCCACTTGCTTATGCTTAGGAGAGATTATTTTGGGTTTGGATAATAGGAAATCAAACCGCGATCCGCCGTTCTTGGGAGTCCGTCATTGCAGGTAAAAGACACACTTTTTTTTTTTTCGTTTTTTTTTTTTTTTTTTTTTTTTTTTTTTTTTTTTTTTTTTTTTTGTTTTCGGTGTCTAATACCTGCTTTTGGTAGGTTTGGCTTATGGAACGGCTCCGATTGATCGAGCCCCCAGTTCATGCACTTTCCTATCATGCTCGTTCGATTGCGATGAGGACGAGGTTGTACATGGTGGACTTCACCCGGGTCTGCGATTATTGGAAGAACAAGCTGAAAAATGATGATGGTCCGTTGATTAGGTGGGTTGTACCGTGGTGGCACCTCAAGTCTGTCACTGGAGTGTCTTTTTTGGATCCCACTAGGTCCGTGCGCATTCCTGGATTGGAGTTTATGGTATGCATCTTTCCGGAAAGACTGATGAGGCAAGTTGGGCTGAAGCAGACGATCCCGAGGCTTGACACCGTCCCGCAGACTGCCATGGCGCTTGCTACCGAGAGCCGAAGGGAGTGGGCTATTAAATGGGCCCAAAGAAACATGTGGTTCTTGAGCTTCTCCGCCAATGCTTTATGGGTGTCGGATTCTTATCTGAGGTGGAGAAAGGCTGCAACTCCGGAAGAGCGAGAGGCGAGGAAACGCGAGCCTGTTGACTACAAGGTGCGCGAGGGAGAGAAAGAGAAGGAGAAGCACCTGACGGAGGGAGAAGAAGAAGCCGGTTTTCAGGTCATTCATCCTTCGAAGAAATCAAAGACTACTCCTGTCGCAGAAATGGTGGTTGGCAAGAATGGAAGAGCCAGGCCTCGAGAAAGACCGTTGGTGATTCGGTCTGAAGTGGTGCAAGAGCGCCCAGCTCGAGGTCGTGACAAGAAATATGACAAGAATGACAAGGGCAAAGGGAAGATGGAGGAATAGCCCGAGTCTTTACTTATTATTATTTGGTTATTATTATTATTGTTGTTGTAATAAAAAGGAGGGATTTTTAGAATCCTAGCCTATTCTACTTTTATTATGTAACGTACTATTATTATTTAGGAAACGAATGAAATAAAAGGTTAAATGGTTATGAAACCGTTGGGATTTTCTACTTATTATTCTTGTCGAATTTCAAATGCGATGCAAATGTCCTTCTATTTACATTTTAGATATAATGGGTTGAATCCTGTGAAGGATTGCCTACGTATTCACTTGAAAAGCGAAATCAAACCCTTGCGCGTAGTTCGAGTAAATGTAAAAGAATAATTGTTCGAAGCAAGAGCTTGTAATGAACATAGAAAATAAGCATGAGCTTTTGCTTACTCTGGAGGTGCGAATTTAGTTTATTTGATGATATGAGGATGACAAACTTGTCAAAATGCAAGAGCACAGTGACATTTAGCTTATTTCAGCTGGGCCAGGGGCCGTTTATTTAGTGCCACAAGAGCGACACGTGAGGTTACGCGAGGCGCGTTTTTGTTCCTATTCTAGGCATAGTACCGTTTCAGTTGGTCAAGGTTTGTGGGGTTTGAAAACTCGTTCCCATCTAGGTCTGTGATTCTAACCGCACCCCCTGGGAGTATGGATTTGACTAGAAATGGTCCGGCCCAATTAGGTTTGAATTTTCCCCTTGGGTCAACAGGTAAAAGAGCTCTAATCGATTTGAGTACTAAGTCTCCTTCTTTGATGTTTCTTGGCCTAACCCTTTTGTTAAAAGCTCGTTTGATACGTGCTTGATATGTTTGGACATTATGTAAGGCGCGCAGCCTACGTTCATCCAGGAGGATGAGTTCTTCATATCTATCCCTCTTCCAATCGGCCTCCGGGATTTGACTTTCTAGTAGAATACGCAGGGATGGTATTTCTAGCTCGACTGGTTGTACGACTTCCATGCCGTAGGTCAAATAGAAAGGAGTAGCCCCAGTGGACGTCCTGACAGATGTACGGTATCCCCATAAAGCAAAGGGTATCTTGCTTGGCCAATCTCTATAGTTGTCAATCATTTTCTTGAGAATTGTGACAACATTTTTGTTTCTTCTCTACCGCGCCGTTAGTCTGTGGTCTATAGGGCGAAGAGTGGTGATGCTTAATCTTGTATTTGGCTAGCAATTGCTCGGTTTCAGCTTGGAAGTGTGACCCATTATCGCTAATGATCTCATGTGGGCAACCATATCGACAGATAATGTTGTTTTGTATGAACTTTGCCACATTTTTAGCCGTAAGCCCAGTGTAGGAAGCCGCTTCTACCCATTTGGTAAAATAGTCAATTGCCACTAGAATGAAACAGTGACCTCCTGTTCCGGCTGGGTTATCTTTCCGATTATGTCAATTCCCCATGCAGAAAATGGCCAAGCAGATTGTCATTGTGTAGAGCAACGAAGGAGGGACATGTTGTACATTCCCGAAGATTTGACAATTGTGGCAATGTCTTACGTATTTGATGCAATCGGACTCCATTGTGGTCCAATAATATCCCAGACGTGTGATTTTCTTTGCCATCATAGGCCCACTCATGTGAGGACCGCATTCTCCGTCGTGGACTTCTTCCATCACCTTTCGTGCCTGTGAATGATCAAGGCAACGTAGGACTACACCAAGAGGTGTTCTTTTGTATAATTCTCCTTGCATGAGAACGTATTGGGAAGCTAATAGGCGTATAGCACGTTGTCCCCTCTTGTCCATATCCGGTGGATAGGTACCATTAAGCTTAAAATTCAGGATTGCTTGGAACCAGGGCTCTTGTGCGATTTCCTCTTCATCGGTGATTTGGTGGACATAAGCCGGCTCTGACCGTCGTTCGATACACAAAGGCATTTCCATCATGTGATCCGGCATATTTATCAAAGATGCAAGTTTCGCAAGAGCGTCTGCAAATTGATTTTCCTCTCGAGGTAGGTGTAGGTAGGTTACGTGATCAAAGAATTGAGCGACTTGGTCTATCCTAGCCTGATAGGGTGCGAGGCTTTCGCTTCGGATTTTCCAAGATCCTGTAACTTGGTTGATGATCAGTGATGAATCCCCATGTACTCGGAGGTTTTAGTGCCTAAGCTTACTGCCGCTTGTAGTCCAATGAGACAAGCTTCGTATTCTGCAGCGTTGTTTGTCACCTCGAAGTCGAGTTTGACAGCAATCGGTGTATGCTCACCTTCAGGAGAAATGAGTAACACTCCTATTCCGAATCCTCTTAAGTTTGATGCTCCAGCAAAGTATAGATCCCAGGAGTCTACATCAGTTTGAAGTATATCCTCGTCGGGAAATGACCAAGTATCTATGGTTTGTGCGTCGTTGATAGGATTTTCTGCGAAGAATTTGGCGACGGTGCGACCTTTTATGACTTTCAGTGGCACATATTTAAGGTCGAATTCTGAGAGCATCAGAGTCCATCTTGCCAGACGTCCGTTGAGGACGGGTTTCTCGAAGAGGTATTTGACTGGATCCATTTTGGAGTATATCTTGACGGAGTAGCTAAGCATGTAGTGACGTAGCTTCTTCGTTGCCTACACAAGAGCGAGGCATGTCTTTTCGAGTTGTGAGTATTTGCACTCATATTCCAAGAACTTCTTACTTAGATAGTAAATAGCTCTTTCTTCACTTCCTACAGTTTGAGCCAGCATAGCACCCATGGCGGTTTCAGTTACTGTGAGATATAAACCAAGAGGTTGATCTCGTTGTGGCGGCATGAGCACTGGTGGTTTAGCCAATATCTCCTTGATTCAGTCAAACGCCTTTTGGCAATCATCATCCCACATGGTGTGGTCTGTTTTCTTGAGTTTCTTGAAGATAGGCTCACAAATCATCGTAAGTTTCGATATGAATCGACTTATGTACTGTACTTTTCACAGGAATCCTCTGACTTCTCTTTCTGTTTGAGGTTGTGGCATTTCGATCAGAGCTTTGATTTTGGAAGGAACTATTTCTATACCTCGTTGGCTAACCACGTATCCCAGGAGTTTGCCAGATGTTACCCCAAATGTGCATTTCTGAGGATTGAGCCTCATGTTGTACTTTCGTAGCCTTGCGAAGAACTTGCGAAGGTTCGCAATATGTCCCTCTCTTTCCTTGGATTTGACGATCATGTCATCTACGTATACCTCAACTTCTTTGTGCATCATGTCATGTAGGAGTGTAGTTGCGGTGCGTTGGTATGTAGCTCCGGCGTTGATCAATCCGAACGGCATTACCGTATAGCAATAGGTTCCCCATTGGGTGACGAATGCGGTCTTATGCATATCCTCCATGGCCATCTTGATCTGGTTATAACCCGCATATCCATCCATGAAGGATAGTAACGCGTGGTCTGCAGTATTGTCCACTAATATGTCAATGTGAGGTAGAGGAAAGTCATCTTTCGGACTCGCTTTGTTCAAGTCCCTAAAGTCGACGCAAACACGGATTCTCCCATCCTTTTTGGGTACGGGTACTATGTTAGCTACCCAGTCAGAATACTCGGAAACTTTGATGAACCCGGCTTTGAATTGCTTGTCAACTTCTTCCTTAATCTTTAGAGCCCACTCTGTTCTCATTCGTCGAAGCTTCTGTTTCACAGGTTTGAAACCTGGCTTAATCAGAATCCTATGTTCGGCAATATCCCCGTCGATTCCTGGCATGTCTTTGTAGGACCAAGCGAAAACATCTTTGAATTCATTTAGGAGGTCTATGAAATCGGCCCTTTCGGTAGAGCTCAAGGTAGTCCCTATCCTAAGTTCTTTGGGTTCTAGTTCGATTCCTACATTGATGGGTTCGGTGTCCTCTATTACTGGTCCCCCTTCCCCTTCCTGTAGTATTTCTTTGGCTACGTAGGGAGGTAGTTCGATTGAGTCTGGATCTTGGTCATCCTCAGTATCATCATAAACAGAATTGCACTCAAGATAACACAAAGAGTAAGCAGAACCTGATTTATTCATATTAAGATTTGAGTAAAGTTGAAACAAAGAAGCCAACTGATCCATGGTCAGTGGCGGCAAAGGGACAGTGGTTGGGGCATTTCCCGAACTACTGTGACTACTCGAGGCTAAGCTAGGAGAAACGAAGGGAGTGGGGATGACAACAAGAGTAGACCCTCTAATGACTTCTCTAGACTCCGACTCTGACTCCGACTCCGACTCGAACTCATCGTCTTCTGGTTCTCCTTTAAACATCTCTCCTTCTCCAGTGGTGAGCTTGAAGAGTCTTCCTTGATTGTTGGTCCATTTGATCGATTTTCTCCATCCTTTCTGCTGCTTCGCGTCGGTTTCTGTGATCAACGCGGTGGGGTTGAAGCGATCGTCTTGAAGTATCATAGTAATGATCTCATCCTGCGCGGCCCTTACGAATCGATCTTCTCCAAACAATGGGCTAACAGCTTGTTCGTCTAAGCAAGATTCTTGACGGGTTTTGGCGGTAGGAACCGTTTCTGGAGGGATGAAGTAGCAATCGTGAAAGATCTCGATTCCGGCAAACTTCCTCTCAAGATAATGCCAAGGTTCGGGAAATCCGTGAAAGAGCTCTGAACTTCCTTCTTGAACAAAGTATCCATTTAAGGTAGGGAGATATGGCCTCATTTGGACTCCTACGTGCTTGCGGTTTTGGACTTGGGCAAGCATTTCGAGAACTTCTTCTTTTGTAGGTTTGTATCCTAGTCCAAGTGGTATCCTTGTTGAGTTGCCTTCCTTGTATGGTGTGAAGGTATTCTTCCGAATAGGGTTCAAAGGCATTCCAGGGAAGTATCCCTGGGATTTGAGTATGTGGTTGACCACCAAGTTAGAGTAGGGATTATAGTATAAGGGTGCCAACTCACTTTCTATGACACTTACACTTTGGAAACCCCCAAGTTCGTATACGGGATCCGCAAGGACTTGATTGTTTGATTGCTTCTCGATTATTGCCTTGATGGGTGACGAAGTGATCGTCACTACTTTACCATTTAGTGGGATCTTGATCTTTTGATGAAGGGTGGATGTTACTGCTTTGGAAGCGTGAATCCAAGGCCTTCCCAGAAGTATGTTGAATGAAGCTTCGATGTCCACTATTTGGAAGTTAACCTTTTGTTCGATTGGTCCCGTGGCTATGGTTAGGTTAGCAAGTCCTACCATTTTTCGTCGTGTACCGTCATATGCACGTACACCTTGATTGGTAGGAGTCCAATCCGACTCTTTCATTCCTAGCTTGTATGCTGTTTTGAGGGGTATGACGTTGACCGCGGAGCCATCATCTACCAAGGTCATTGGCACATTCTTCTTTAGACAAATGACAGTGATGTATAGAGCAAGGTTGTGACTAGCGCCAAAAGGTGGCAAATCTTCGTCTAAGAAAGTAATAGGATTGCTTAGCTTAGGTGATTCTTGGAAGACGAAATTGACTACATCTTCAGGAGTAGAGTTATGTGCTACGTTTAGCTTGGCCAAAGCTTGCAGTAAAGCTTGGCGGTGTGGAAATGAGCTTGCTACTAGTTGCCAGACTGAAAGATCAGCCTTTGTTTTCTGTAATTGCTTGAGCAAATGATCAGTGGGGTCATCTTCGTTGTCATTTGGCGTGATGACGTTGGTTGGACCGTTTTGAGTAGTGCTTTGATATGGGCGACCCGAACGAGTTAGGTGGTCCACATCTTGGTCTTCACCATTTTGGACTATTTCTTTGACTAGGGAGTTTTCAATGAGATACTCGTCCTCATCGTCATCGGCCCAAACCCCATTGACTGCGGCAAGTTCCCTCATTCTCATGATATCACCTTCTAGTCGTATGATTTGATCGACTAGTTTATCAACCACGGTGACTACTTCTTGCATAGTGGCATTTTGAGAGAAGATCAATGGTAGACGTTCTTTGGGTATTGCGTTGGGATTGCGTAAGGTTGTTACCATGCTTTCTAGTTCCCAAACTTGTCTATCTACACTCCTTGCCCATGTGATGAAGTCGGAAATGGTAGGGGATATAGTAGAGTAGAGCCCTTCTTTTTCAATTGCATTAATTTCATTTTCGGTGGGAGAAATGAGGTGTGAGCAATCTAAGGTAGATTCATCACTTGTGATCACTAGAACTCCAAGAGGATTCTGAGTGTTGTTGGGTTTACCTCCTGGTGGTATTGGAAGTCGACCATCTTCAATCATATCTTGAAGCACGTGTTTCAACTTGTAGCACTTTTCTGTGTCGTGCCCTTTGCCCCTATGGTATTCACAGTATGAATTTTCGTCCCAAAACTTGGATTTTCCTTCGGATTCGGGAGTAGGTCCAATGGGTTGGAGTTTACCTTGCTTCATTAACCTTTTTAGAGCGTTGGAGTAAGTATCCCCAAGGTTTGTGAATTTCCTTGGTGGGGTAGTTTTCTTGGATGGCTCGAGAAGATTAACCTCATCGGTCTTACTAGTAGAGCCGTATGAACGACTTGTGGACCCTTGATATCCTCAACCTACCGTTTTGGACAAGAGTCCTTTACGGATGTCATCTTCAATCCTTGTCCCCAGTACGGTTAAGTCTTTGAAGGTTTTGATGTTTTGGTATCTCAAATGATTGGCATAGATGGGTTTGAGATTATCCACAAACTTCTCCACAAGAGTAGCCTCATCCGGGCGTTCAACTAGTTGAGTGCTAGTCTTCCTCCACCTACTTAGGAAGTCGGTGAATCCTTCTTTGTCATTTTGGGTAAGAACCTCTAGAGTACGCATGTTGACTTGGATCTCGGCATTATCCGCATAATGTTTAGAGAACTCGATTGCGGCATCTTCCCAAGTAGCGACCTTCTTTTGATCTAAAGTGTAGAACCATTGCTTCGGGATGGTGTCAAGAGATGAAGGAAAGATCCTTAAGAACATCTCGGGTTTGATGCCTTTGATAGACATGTAATCCTTGAAGGCACGAATGTGGTTCAAAGGGTCCTCGTGTCTCTTGAACTTAGGGATATCCGTCATGTTAAAGTTAGTTGGCAATTTGGAATTGACGGCTTCATACTTGCGATTGTTCTCCCTATAAATGTCATCCCCTTTAAGGTACATCAATTGCTCCTCTAGGTATTGGAGTCTTTTCTCAGCTGCAGTCGTCCCCATGAGAGGATTCTCATCCCTAGATTCATCACCGGAGTTACGTAGCACTTCACTTTCAAAAGGAGGCAACCTTCCCTCTACGGCATAGATACGGCCCTCGATGAGCTCGAGGCGGTCATAGGTTTGTTCTTGAGTAGATTGCATTTGGGCTAGCGCGGCTAGGATTCGATCATTACTATTCTGGAGTTGGTTGAAGTTTGCTTCATCACTTGATCCGGGCATCTTGGAAACTGGATAAGAGATCGGCGACGAATCAAAACACGATCGACCATTCTATCACACTTGCTAAAAGAGGAAAAGTTTTGACTCGTGAAGTGGGTGTGTGCCACTTGTGTTGAGTGAGCTTTGAAAAAAGACAAGTTTTTTGAAAATGTGTGTCCTAGCCAACTGTAGTGTAGTTGTAGGAATGGACTCGAAGTGAGGTTTCGAAATGGGTTTGTGGCCCGAATTTTGACACGACAAACGGACAGAGTTTTGACCGGATTTTGCGCTAATTGGAAGCCCTATTTCGAAATTCTTGTTTGAAAAGGGTTTTGATTTTTGAAAATTCGTCATGGTTTTGTTTAGAAATGGTGATCACGTAAGGTTTACACATTTATACAAGCATTATAACGGGATGCTGAGTGCATTTAGAAGGGTTTTGGTTTAAAGGGTGGCTTGCCATACCGAACCATCAAACCCGAAGTCTGTGGAGAGGCTCGTGCCAAACAAGAGTAAGGCCGATTCCTAGTCCATTTCCTCAAGTAGTGAAGGCCCTTGATACAAACAAGAGTAAGCATCATGGTATGGATGACGTCAATCGCTATCCATCCTTAGGCCCAAATAAGAATTAGGACCGTTTAGACGGGACGATTGGTCGAATGAGTTGGGTTGGGCCTAGGAAGGCCGAATTAAACGGTCTAGGAAGACCGAGTTATGAAAACCGACAATTGTCTTGTACAAACTATTCCCTAACCTTGTTCAAGTTTCACCCTTGGCTACACGTAAGTGTATTATCCCCAGCGGAGTCGCCAAACTGTGGACTGTGGGCCGCCCACGGGGGCGCTTGGTGAAAACAAAATAAGCGTTTGCATTTTGTATGGAGTCGCCACCAATTTTTATGGGAAATTGGAACCGTTCGAATACCTCGTGTCATGTCAAGACACAAAGTAGAGACATGAACACTAAGCAATCATTACCCTTAGCATTCTATGTCTAGAATGACTCTCGTGGATGCCAATGAACACGGGTGCTCACGAGATATCCGGGAGTAAGGGGGTGGGTACGTATTAGGAAGCTCTTTTGATCGAACACCTAATCCCGCCCACCTCGATAGCGGCCTCTACTAATGATTAGGGAAGTTATTCGTACTCGATATATCGTCGGCTATATGCATGCAATGCAACATCCAAGTTTTAATCCTAGCATGTGAAGATTTAACTAAGTCGGTTGACACGTAATTAGCATACAATTGGGTCGAAGTAGGATTTAATGTTGATTTACATGTGAAAACATACAAGCAATAAAAGAAATATAATAACTATGAATTACAATAATGAAAATTACAATAATTACAATGGAATAGGCGATTTATGTCGAAAATACCTTTAAAACGGATGATTTGAGAAAAAGAACAAAAGAATAATTGAACGAACAAGTCAGAAGGTGATAATACGGATAATAGTTAGTTAATGCGTAGTCTAAACAAACTAGGTCAAGGCAGAAACGGAGTTGGGACGAGCTCACCAGAACAAAGCAGCAGCAGGTCGCGTCCCTTCGGAATAGGCGCAGCAGACGCTGCGTCTGTTCCTTGGCTCAGTTCTGGCTGTGAAGCCGTATTTGCAAGCCGTTAATGTCGATTGGTGATTTTAATGATTAATTAAATTATTTACTCGGATGAAAGTTATTAACAGGTTATTTAACACATGAATAGGTCATAAAAGCAGTAAAACATGAATGAGACGGATGCAAACGGATTAATTACATGATGAAATAATGATAGAAGTGAAAAATATTAATGAGTCCTACGAATTAAATCAATTAACTACGTTAGATACAACGGATTAATGACGAATATGCGGCGAATATGACAAAGGACAGATTAAACTATATCAAGGACGAATTCCAGATACCCAACATGAACAAATTGAATCTCTACAACCCGGAATTGAATTTAATGACGAAAACCCGCAAATATTGGATTATTTGGGATTTAAGTCGGATTTATGGCAAATTAAACATGAGAATGACGGTGATTATAACATACATGTGGAATTATTATGATATTACGACGAAGAATTAACAGACGAAGTAAGCAAAAGACAGAATTTGAATACGAATTACAGAGGACAAACGAAGAAGAAAGGAAGCGAGGGCGCGGCCTCACGAAGAGGCGCAGCAAGAATCGCGCTCCTTCGAAGAGGCGCAGCAGTGGCTGCGTCCTTTCTCGACGATTATTATCGGAAATCCGCAAAAAAAAACAGTTTTAACAAAGGGTTTTAGAAATCGGCTTTAATGGTACTTTCGACATAAACCTTATAATTGATGATACGAAAAGTAAAATACAATAAATAAAAGAGGAATTTACACCCTCAGACTTACATGTTGACGAAACGAGAAGGACTAAGATATCGATTAGTGATGCTCGACGCGAATGCAAAGAAAGTGCCCTCGTAAGAGGAAAACGATTGATTAATTAAGTTGATTAAGTGTAGTTGGTCAAATTGGTCGGTCATGCAACGGAGAGGCTGGTACCCGGAAAGATCCGAGCTTACATGGTCGAAAGTTCAAGCACGTAGGCGCCAATAAGTAAGAACAAAGTCTAGAATGCAAAGGGAGAAGAGAAGGGCGGACACTCGCGTGAGAAATATGAGGAGCAAGGGCTCCTATTTATACTAAACACGCGGAGGAATTAGGGTTTCGGAGACTCTTTGGAAGTGAATCTCGGAAAGATATGAAAAAGATACGAAAAACACGCAAAAAAGGGCCTGGGAAGAGGCGCAGCAGCCACTGCGTCTCTTGGAAGAGGCGCAGCAACTGCTGCGTCTGTTCCCAGGAGGTTTCCTCCTGCTGAAGAAAGATTTCCGCGTTTGAGTTATGGTAGGACGGAAATAATTCGATTTCCTTAATATCTTATATGAATATTACGGTATATTATTTACCAAAAGATAAAATTTGTGAAATATGGAATAGAAATATCCGGAACATTCCAGAACATTCCGACTCGGGATTTAACAGTTATCAGAAAATGGAGACGGTTTTAGGCCCGGACTCCGAATGTACTCTAATTACTGCCAAAACGACCGTATCGGGACGTAGATGACAACTAAGAGGTAGACATTAATATTTGAGCAATCACTTGACGATAATCTTACGAACTGTCACAAATCGTTCCGCGTATCAAACATGCGGCCCAATCATCATCGGGTGGTTTGCGAGAGGTGTAGAAATGAGGTATCTACACCCAAGCGTACGAATCAACCCGATCAAGATCATCAAGTAGGGCAACAACTGAGCATTCACCCTATCACCATTCTTATCCAAGAAAAAATTAAGTCCCAATAAAATCAAGAGAAACGCCCGGAACGAATCATGCTCATTCCTTTCCTCAACAACTGTACTTAACTCTGTCGTCAATAAACCACCGTTCTTAGTGCGGCTGGGCATGGAGAACTTCATAAAACTAGGTATCATCACCCTCAAATCCGAATCCTCGGCACCAACCATACCGTCAATACACACCCTATCACCACTAACCGGTATCCCAAGAATCCGCTATACATCGTGGAGCATGAGACTAATCTCTCCAAAAGGCATATGGAAAGTGTTAGTGTCCGGCTGCCACCTCTCTATAAAAGCACTAAGCAGGTTATTGTTTAGACCGGTGGTAAAACAGGACCTCAAAATCCCAAGCGGCAACAACCAGGGGGAGCTTAATCTTTCTAAACTTCCTCACAAAACTCGGCCTCTCGTAGCACTTGAGCCAAGATCTCAACACTTTCGGGTCAGTCTCAGACCAACTTCTGAACTCTACATGTCCATCGAAGCTCCGTAAGGAAGAATTGTTACTAGGACCACCAACAACGCGACCTCTCAAGATCCAAGAAGTATTCCTACTCGTCCTCGGCCTATTCGTGCTCGAGGAAGTCTCTCTGGCACTCGAATAACGGCCTCTAGGATCCCGGGTCAACCTCTGAGTCAACAATCTCTGGGATGACGAGTTCTATACGACCCGATAAGCATCCTCGTCCTTCAACCCCTCTTCCGACGGCTCCTTCTCCTCTCTAACATGCCGGTAAGTACCGGCTAACTCCCGTGATCTCGCCTCCTCCAAATCACTAGTGACGTGACCGAGAGTATGCAACAGAACCATGCGAGACGGCTCTCTAAGTGGCGGCGGTGGTGGGTGGGCCTGCAAAACGCGCAAACGACGCTAGGAAGACGTGACATTCCGGCCTAAAGTACGGTCGTAGTCAGACCGTTTAGGTAGCGGAAGTGGAGGTTGTATAATGTTCTTCCCTCTATAATTTCGATCTCTCATCTGCATTATACAAATAAAATATGTTACAAAATACCCAACATCGACGATAAAACTTAAAAAATTAAAATAATCGGCAATTAATGGCAATAATCACGATTTAAAAAAAAAATTGAACGAACCATGGACCAAATGTTGACATTCAACAAATCGACCATGGAGCAAACCTCGCATTTTAACGTTTGCCATGGAGTGAAAGTTGAAATTCAACTTTCGACCATGGAGCAAACCTCAATACTCAACGCTTGCCATGGATGAAATGTTCAATACTTTCGACCATGGATGAACCACGAGACTCAACGTTCCAACCATGGAGGAAAGTCAAAATTCAACTTTCTACCAAGGCTTCACGTTTAATTCCAACGTTTGGCACATGGATGAAGGTTGAATTTCAACTTTCGTCCATGGTGTTCTTCCCCTTCGCCAATTCGACTATAATTCGACACCAACAACAACAAAAATCGACAATATACTCCTCCTATTTCGCCAACACCACCACCACAATTACAAACAATAATGAAATCAACAACATACTACCTAATTAACAAGAAATTAACAAGAAAAACTAAACCTAATTCATAATTAATTTAATTAAGTTGAATAAAACCTAAACATAAACTAATCAAAATTAATTCAATTAAATAGCCAAATCGAAGCATATAATCAATTAAAAAATTCATAAATAAAGTCATATAATGGATTAACAACAACAATAAACGATTTATTTCAAGTTTAACTTCAATTACAAAACTAATTTAAAAAAAAGTGACTAACCTCTTTAACGGCGGTTGGTGGCAGTGGCGGTGGCGTCCTAACAGTGGTGGTGGTGGCGTGGCAGTGGTGGTTGCGTGGTGGCAGTGGTGGTAGCCGGATATGTGGTGTTGATGGTGTTTGAAGTTGGGTTTATTTTGGGGAATTTTGAATTAGAGAGAAAAGAGTAAAGTTAGTGAGATGTGGGGGGCAAAATCGTCTTTCGGAATGAAAACGCCGTCGATGTTTATCGATTGGGTAATTTAGGAGGTTGCTCTAAGAGTTTAGGGGTAATATTGGTGGCGTTTACTAATATTACCGGAAGTCTAGAGGTTGTTATCTTATAGTTTCTCGTTTCCAATTGTTTCTTTACGGTTGTTTTTTTGCACAAAGATTAAAAAAGTGGAAACAAGTAGGGTATGTAATATTTTTATCTATTGGATTACCATTATATCCTCATGTGCGTGAACCTCATAAATTTTAGAACGATAGGATGATCATTTAATTGATTAAATGTTGTCTATATAAAGAAATATAAAGAATCAAATGGAACGGACTAGAATACGTAAAGAAACAAATGCAACGGAGGAAGTATTATTGTGGTTGCGAATTAGTATTTAATTCAAGACGGTTACATTGTACTGGTACTATTATTATAGTGGATTTTAGTCTATTTAACTAGTGAGTTTTACTTGTGGTTTAGAAGGTTTTGCCTTGGATTTAACTCAAAATACCGTCTCATGTTAATATTACTTTCATTTATTTACTTTTACGGTTTACTTGTTGATTGGTTGCTTTCTTTTCGTGTGAAAGATTAACGTTAATTTCCCAATACCCTGTGGCTAGACCTGGCAAACGGGTCAACCGGGTCCAGTTCGGGTCGAGCCTGTTCGGGTCAAGTCAGTTCGGGTCTTTCATTGATTTCGGGTTAATTCGGGCCAGGTTGGGTTATTTCGGGTTTCGGGTCTATTTCGGGTTTGTTGGTCGGGTCTGTTTCGGGTCAAGCGGGTCGGGTTGTTTCGGGTGGGATCATTTTCGGGTCAATGAATAATAGATAAAAAGTCATTTCAAGCCTTTTTGGTTCAATTAGTGTTATGTTTTGTTGGGCCATTTTCGGGTTTGATGGTTTGGATTGGGTCATTTTCGGACCGGTCGATTACAAGTTAAGAAAGCTCGGGTGATGTTCGAGTCGGGTCGGATCGAGTCATATTCAGGTGGTGTAATCCGGATCAATTTCAGATTTCGACGCTGCGTGCCACACTGCCACCTTAAGAGAGGGAGATTCTCTACTTGGGAAACAACGAGGTTTGTAGATCAGTAGTTTGCTTTAATGACTGCCGATAAATATGGACCTCAGTTAGGAAGGAGGGCAGATAATACATTGCGTGTACAGTGAGAACTTTGATGAAATGTGTCCCCTGATCGCGAAAAACTAGGTAGTACAAACTCTTAATAACTCAATTATTCAGTAATATCCATGTGAAAGATTCTGTAACAATTGCCACGATACGATGATCAAGAACATCACTCACTTAAACAATGACTTGGATGACTATCTACACACAGTTAGTAATTTAGTTAATTGGTAGACGACCGAGTGAGTTACCCAACTATTCTCTCTTATTTTCTAACATCTTTCACATTTCCTAAAATGCCAAATTTATAAAGATCTTCCATTTTCCTTATTTCTCTATCTTTTGTGGTTATTATAACTTATGACCCCACATTCCCTCTTCTACTTTCATTTACATCCACATATCATCACACCACTAAATTCTACCCAAAAATTAATGTAGAATAACATAGAGAATAGGAGGGAGTATGAGATAGAGAATTATATTGAACTAGCTTAAAACCCGTGCAAAGTTGCACGGGAATATATAAAAGAATTTAAAAAGTTGACTTATAAATTTATTGCAAAATTAATATTTTCTCTATCCACTTTAAACTTCTTACTTTAGAAAATATCTTAAACATTTCTATCAGTCCTTTTGAACCTAACTTATCATATTTTTACCCAATGATTTTGGGGTTTAATTACACCAATTAAGGTTCTTAAGATAACAAAATTAGTGAAAAGCATTAATCATGCGTTACAATTAAAATTGTTAAAATTTAACCCGACCCAACCCTTAAAATCGAACGTTTGACCCATTTAAAGGTCAAGTTCTGTAAATTATAACATGTAATCCGAATGATCCACAACTCTTAATGACTCGTTATTTAAGGGCCAAACCTGACATGTTCGACCTAATGGATTGAAATTAAGATGATGATAAATGTATGTTAAATATCACTAAAACATTAATAATTAATGGTATATATTGTTATGAAAATAGTTAATTTCTATGTATAAAAAATGGAATAATAAATAATAACCATTACTAAGTTGCGGTTTTTTAAATCATAAACATGATATAAAAAATAATTATTTAAAAGAAACTTTGTTATTATAATTTTTCAATGTAAGAATTATAACTTCAATAAGAAATGAATATGATTAAAATACTGGTATTAAATATGATTTAATTGAAAAATATATTTTTATTGTAATGAAGATGTTAAAAAAAAGGTACTAGATTATTTTGACCCATATTCTAACTTTGGTCCGCCCCGACCCATATAACATGACACGTATTATATATGACCTGTCTAGTATATTAAACTTGTTAATAGACTAAATACAAAAAATTAGCTTTCCGTTTTCACAAAACCTCATCCGATGACACGTTTAAAGACCAATTTGCTCGTACATCCGTGATCATTTGACAAAAAATAACTTTTATTTTTCATAGTACCATATAAATAACAATTAAAGTCGCTAAATACGAGGATATTGAGACAATTGAGCAATATTAGGTTGCCGAAACTCAATCTAAGATGGCTTAAAATAAGAGAAGTCTAATAATTTTTAAAAAATCCGTTCAAAAATATTTATGTGATTAGACCAAAAAATTAGGCTTATTTCACTGACCATATTGCTAAGAAAAATAATTTCATGTATATGTTAAATGACCATAAATAAAATTCCATTATGGACTATCGCTCAATTATTTTTCTTACCGCATGATACATATAACTGTGTAAGGCTAGTTAATACATACTAAGAATTTCAAAAGCAATCAATAGTTGCATGTTACATATTATCGTTTAATTAGCACAAAAAAAAAACATATTATCGTTTAATACTTTAATTGCTAAGTATAACTTAGAAATACTATGAACCAAAAAAATATCTTAAAATATCGAAAATATATGATATTTGAAAATGAGTTAACAATCTTAATTTGTTTTTCTTTATTTATTACTTCAATTTAGGAGTTATTTTAGGAAATACATTAATTTTCAATAGAAATGAGGTATGAGTAGTTTGGCGGGGAAAAAAATGTGTTGTGGTTGTTGTTTTATTATTTAGTATAGATTTTATTAGTTTTGGAACTCGTACACTGCACGGGGTGGTAACGGAAAATATTATTAAAAGTAAAAACTTACGTACTCATATACTATTGATAAGTTTATATTGCTTAAAATTTATTCTAAGTAGCTTTTTTTAACTTATGAAAGGTGAAATATGAAAAGAAGATATAAAATTATTGTAGATTTCATAATTTGTTTATTTACGCAATATACATTTGATTTCTCATTGTTGTACGCTTTTTATCATATTACCCCTCTTGTTTGTTCTTCTCTCAATTCTCTGACTTTCTCTCATTTCCTCTACCACCCATCATCGTCTGGACATTTGGAAGCAGCAATCGCCATCACTGACCGGCTACCTCAGAATTCACCAACGGAACCTTAACTGGTGACTGCACTTAACACCTCGGACCACGACGTCCCTCTCAATCGTTAAATCAGCAGCCCTCCACAACTAACCACCACCCTGAAATCCATATCCTAGGTTCTCCAACTATCCTCCCCAGTGCCTCCACCATCCCCTCGGTACCTCCAGCATAACCACCAGTCCACCACTCTAACCCCATCCCATGCGTGACTCCTAACCCTTCTCGCAACCTTATGTGACTCCCCCACCCCATCATTAGATTGATATTTCACATAAACTTCCATATTATACACAAAAAAATACTCAATGATTTCAATACTATTTTTGTTCATTTAACTGTCTCCAAAATAGAAAAAGAAAATTATTAATATAACTGAAGAAAAATTATATAACTCATATATGACATTTAGTATCTTTAATTATAAATAAAAATAAATTAACTTTCTCAACTCTTATTTCTTAAGTTTTACTTCAATATTTTAAAATAAAATACATACAGTTTTAATTATAACTAATAAGTGATAGTTAGCTATTCATGATAAACGTTATTATATAAATAATTTTGTGACTTATCAAATATCATATTAATTAAAATAAATGTATTCGAATAATGCAACAATCAACATTAGGTTCTTAAGTTAGATCATTTCACGATACGTTATGTTCTAAATCAATTAATATTTATTCAAAACGATGTGAATATAATTTGATGCATTTTTTCAATTTTTAATGCATAACGTGTGATGTTTATATATCAAACATATATGGTCAAAAGCAAAACTCAACTTATTTGAATGTTTTGGTTGTGTATGTCTTGCATATGCTATGTGTCAAACAACATATTTATAAGAAATTTGCACATTTTGTTTTTTGAAACAACTATATATAAAATAGGGTTAATTGATAAACAATACCAATATAATGACCTTTTTCATAATCAGTATCAACATAATCAGTAATTAAAAATCAGTACCAAAATATTAACTTTTTTCTACAATAGGTATCAAGTCGCCTTAAAACCCTATCTTAACCTACTCGAAAACGTTCAAAAAGACTTCATTCAAGTACAAATCTCCACTCGTTATCACATTATTTAAAACCTCTTAAGTCTCAAATGTATTTTCGTTAAGTTTTTCATAATTTTTTCAAATATCTCACTCGTTATCATATTATCACTTGTCCAATATATTTTTTTCATTATCACATTATAAAAACTTATCTCTTAGTAGTTATCTTTAAGATTTCTTTTTAGTAAATACAATGACTCTTCCAAATATACAATGATTCTTCCAAATATATTTTTCTTGATGGATTTAATGGTCTAAGTATTATAACTTTCTGGAAATATTTTTCTTTAAGTAAATGTAGTGCATTGTGAGACATTCACTTTAATCATTTATACCTATCAAAATATTTCAATAAATATAATGGAAAGTATACTCAATTTAAAGCATTTTTCTTAATAAAGGTAATGGTTTACATTTTAGAATTTTTATCAAAAATTTTTTTATATAAATTTTAAATAAATCACCGTAATTGTTATTTGTAATTTTATAATACATTTATTAAACTCCAATTAATACTTTGCTGAGATTTATGTAACATTTAATATGTTTATATCAAATGTTCAGCGTAATTAATGCTTGTATTTAATGCTGGGTTGACACGTGGTGCATCCACAACGCTTCAACCAAGTTTTATATATATACTAGGTAGTATTCCGCCCTTCGCGCGGCCTGTTTTAAAATTTTAAGATTATAATTGAAGAAAAATTATATAATTCATATATGACCTTCAATATTTTTTCTTATAAATAATTTTTTTCTCAAATTTAATTTTTTTTAGGTTTAACTTCAATGTTTTAAAATAAAATACTCCCACCTATTCTACATGAAAAATTCGTGTGTCCTCCCGGAAGACGGTACTCCTTACACCTAAGTTATTATAATATTCTATTTGGTAGATTGCATTTAAGTGTAAGGAGTACTGTCCTCCCAGAGAACACAAGAATTTTTCATTCTACATAACTGTCCCATTGTCCATTTTCGTCTATTCATAATAATGTCCCATTGTCTATTTTTGGTAAACTTTTATACTTATTTTAATCACTTTAATCCACAACAGTACCCCGCCTCAGCCCACAATAGTCCTTATTTTAAACACTTCACTCACAATAATACCCCACAATACCTTCCCTCTCTCCAATTACCTCACCCCACCACAATACTTTACATTATTTAACTCCCCTCCTTAATTCTTGTGCCATCCATGTTAGAGTATGTGTCCTCAACAATAGTGTGATCACATTATTAAAACTCATAATAAGAAAACATAAAGGGATGATTCATTTTTATACGTAAACTTATCAACATTAATCGGTAATGATTGGCTAACTAGAGTTTGACATTACCTGTCGTTTGTGGTGGTGATCGATTGATCCCTTAAGGTCACACCTAAAGGACAATTCCCTTAATAGATAAATTAATTAATTGTATATTGACGTGATTAATTAATTCCTTAAAAATTGAACAATTTACATATCGTAGTAAGAATTTGAATCTTATTGTAATTCGATTAAATGAGATTCGTTTTAGTAATTAAGATGTTATATCACTAAAATTTTGTTTTATGAAACAATTAAATAAAGAATGAACGGTTAATTATAATTGCAATATGTTGTAGATTATATTAACATGAACCATTTTATTTACTTGTAATATTGAATTACTAGTCAATTGTTGTATATAATTAAATTAATATATGTAATGATATTTAATTGTTAAATATGCATTACCATTATTAATAACATGTTACATGTCATATGTTACACATTATATGACAAAGTTACAATTGACAAAAATAAAATGGAGTCCATATTATCTAATGGACCGGTTTTTAGAGGATATTAGAGGGTGAATTATTTAGTTGTATTTTTATTGTGGAGAACACAATGATTACAATTACAAAATAGCTTACACCCTAATGCATTTTGATAAGAACAATTCAAAAAGAGAATGGGCATGCATTGGTCATCTTGGACACCTCCATCCCACCGGTTTCTCCCCTCTAAAAATAATAAGAATTGTTCTTATTTTTCCACTTAATTCATTCTTAGATGATTCACTTCTCAATTCTCTCATCTTCTCTCTAAAACAAGTTTTAGAAAATAAATTGTTCTAATCTAATATTATTTAGTTTACTAAAGGTAGTAATAAGAAATATTATTAGATTATATTTTTTAAGGTCTCTAATTAAATATATCTAGTTAATATATTAATTAGATTTAAGGGTTTATCTTGGTGCAATTGAAAGGAGGTTCTCACAATATTGAGACATAGGAGGATCATCCATTTACTTTGAGCTCAAGAACAAGTATAGAAAGGTGTTCTTACTTGTGCCCTATAAACCGATTTCACTAATGTAAGGAACATTTTCTTTACTTATCTATTTATATATTGTTATGCATGCATAAGATCTACATCTATTTTAATGAGTAATTTAGATATAAAATTAAAGAGTTTAATTTGAGGGTATAGTATCCTTTCAATCCACACACTGGGACATTTATCTAGAATAGGAGGGAGTACATAACAATTTTAATTAAAACTAATAAGTGATAATTAATTATGCATGATCAATGTTTTTTAAATAAATTTGTGACTGGTGAAATATCATATTAATCAAAATGGAATTTATTCGAATAATACAACAATCAACAATAAGTTCTCAAATTATATCATTTCATGATACTTTATGTCTCAAATCAATTAATATTTACTCAAAATGATGTGAACATAATTTTATGTAATTTTTAATTTTTTATGTATAACATGTGACATTTATCTATCAAACATATGAAGTTCAAACTCAACTTATTCAAATGTTTTGATTGTGTCTTGCATGTGATATGTGTCAAACATATCTATGAGAAATTTGCACCTTTTGTTTTTTTAAACAACTATATATAATGATGTTTAAGAGTTTACCTCTAAATGTAAATATAATTGGTTGAACTTTCTGAAATATTATTTTTTAATGTTTAACTTTAAAATATTTAAAAGATAACATATAAAATATATAACTAAAAGTAATACGGATTATTTGGTTAGTCATAATCAACATTTTATATTTGACTTATACATATTTAATTAAAGATATTAAAGAAAAATGTAAAGTATTTTCTACTTATTAATGTCGTTTATAATACTATACTAGGTAGTATCCCGCTTCACATGACTTTTGTTTTAAAATTTTATTATTATAATTGAAGAAAAATAATATAATTCATATATAACCTTTAATATTTTTACCTATTAATAAAAATAAATTAATTTTTTTTCTCAAATTTTATGTTTTTAGGTTTAAGTTCAGTGTTTTAAAATAAAATACATATAATTTTTATTAAAACTAATACTAAGTTATAGTTAATTACGCATGATCAACGTTTTACAAAAAAAAAATTGTAACTAATCAAATATCACATTAATTAAAATAAAATTTATTCAAATAATGCAAAAATGAACATTAAGGTATCAAATTATATCATTTCACGATACGTTATGTTCCAAATCAGTTAAAATATTTGTTCAAAATGATGTGAATATAAGGGATGGACTTGTCATTCCACTTGGTAAAATTCCTTCTGAGATTTATGTTATTGATGAAAATTTCACTTCCACCACAACATGGGTACTAGATAGTGGTTGTGGTTCTCACCTTTGTAATCATTTACAGGGGCTAAGAAACGTGGAAAAGCTGAGCAAAGGCGATGTTGATCTCCGACTTGGGAATGGAGCTAGGGTAGCGGCCACGTCCAAGGGTACTTATGTACTTGTTCTAGCGAATGGATTTGAATTGTATTTGCATAATTGTTTTTATGTACCTACTCTATCTAAGAACATCATTTCAGTTGCTATGTTAGACATAGAAGGCTTTAATTTTGCCATTAAGAACAATTGTTGTACTATTTATAGAAATGACTTGGTCATAGGCCGAGGCTCATCTATTAATGACATTTATGTTCTAGAGACATCAAATCCAAAGAATGACATCTATAATATACAAACCAAGAAACTCAAATCAAGTGATCCAAATGAGTCGTACATTTGGCATTGTCGATTGGGTCATATCAATGAGAATCGCATTAAGAGATTAGTTTCTACTAACGTGATTAAACCATTTTATTTTCAATCTTATGGTATATGCGAATCATGCCTCCTAGGCAAAATGACTCGTAATCCTTTTAGTGGTAAAGGGACACGAGCTAGTGAACTTTTGGGCCTTATACATACCGATGTGTGTGGACCAATGAGTGTCACCGCTAGGGGTAATTATGATTACTTCATTACCTTCACCGATGATTTAAGAAGATATGGTTATATCTACTTAATGAAATATACGAGTGAAGTGATACGTGCATATTCTATACACTTTATTTGCAGTTTTGGTACGTATTTCCATGCATAATTGTTAGCTTAAGGCTACTATTTCTCCCGAAACGGTTTACTTTGAAATTTCTATGATTTATTGTAGGAATGAGTGAAAGTGGTCTAAATCAAGCCTAAATCGTCCTCCGGAGGCAACTTCAGGGAAGCTTGGAAGAAGGTAGTTCGTACTCACTCACCTCGGGATGCGTGCATGGAGCTTAGAGGCTGATTGGAAGAGGAAATGAGGTTACTGCACAGCTCAGCTGGTCGATCGACCAGCATCACCAGTCGATCGACCATGGAACTTCAGCGGATGCTACTGTACTTCACTCACCAGTCGATCGACCATGCCCCTTAGTCGATCGACCAAGCCGCGCAGCTGAGATTTATTTTTCGTGTTAGACTTTTAAAAGCCCAATTTGTAATTAACTTTTGGCATCGTTTATCAGTAGAACGCAGAATACTTTTAGAATATGCTTTTCATTATTGAAAAAACTCAGTTTGGAGATCTAGCTTAGAGGCAGGAAAGAGGGACGACGAATCCCGAATTCAATTACTTTGTTCATCATTTTAATTAGTAAGCTTTTATGCAAATTCCTTCTTCTTTAATTTCTTGTTTTTACTAATTTAATTTGAGCAATTAAGTTCTTGTCTTTTGTCTTTAATTCAATTCAATCATGTCAAACTTGTTCTTTGTCATCAATTTTGCAATTGTTATAGTTTCAATTATGAATAGCTAATTTTATTGATTGGGAACGAGGTGAGCCATGGCGTAAATTAGGGTTGTCTTGTTAGTATGAATTCTTTCGTATCGATCTTATTACCCTTTTGGTAAACCCGTCTTGCTAGATTGAAAGATTAGTAGGTTAGGTTTTCATTGGGTTTAGAATTTCCTTTGAGCGAAAGTTTTGAGAAATCCTTGGGAATTAGAAGACCGTAAGGTTATTGAGCATTGATCGAAGGACTTGCTCATGTTCCCCGAGACCTCTTACAAGACCTCTACTACCTTTTTGACCCGACCTTAGCCGTGGTGAACCAAAGTTCCTAATCTCTCTTTTATCTTATTTGCGAATTCTCTTATTTTGCCAATTAGTTTCTTAGAATCAAACAACTTCAAACCCCCACTTAATTGTTACCTTTTATAGATTGGAAATAGCAAATAGAACTGACCTTGTCTCTCTGTGGTTCGACCCTTACTATCACTAGCTATAGTTTTAGTTTGGAAATATAAATTTAATTTTGATACAAAACGACGGTATCAAATTTTGGCGTCGTTGCCGGGGAGACGGTGTAATTCTGTTTGCTTTATTTTTAGTTTATTTTTCTCATCTCAAGGAACTTTGGTTCCTTGAGGCCGTTGCTTACCCTTGCTTCTAGTTTTGCTTTTGCACAGTTAGAAGACAGGTTTTTGAGAGGAAGACTTGAGTACTCTCAGTTTTGCGAACATGGCTACAATATATGATAATATTCAGCCAAAAGAGCACCACCTTCCAAAGGGGCACGTGTTACCTACCCCTACTACCGGTAACTTCGAATTTCGTTCTTCTTATATCGATTTAGTGGAGCGAAATCAGTTTGCTGGTCTACCAGATGAGGATCCCTTGAAGCATATGGAAATTTTCACGACTCATCATTGTTCCATACCTATACCGGGCCATTTGGGTGACTCGGGATGAAGTAAAGGGGGTGATGTTCTTATATTCCTTGAAGGATTCGGCGCGAGATTGGTACCGCTACCTTGATAGGGTAGCAGCTGGAGTCACAGATTGGACATCTCTAGCATTAGCCTTTTACAAGAAATACTTCCCACTCGCAAAGACTGATGCCTTGAGAAGTAAAATTACAAATTTCCAGCAAGGACCTGATGAGGGCTTTTGTGAAGCATGGGGACGTTTCAAAAGTTTGGTCCGAGCTGTCCCTCACCATGGTTTCCAGCAGTGGTACCTTTGCAACTTATTCTACAATTCCTTGTATGATGATTACAAGGTCATCCTGGATGCAGCTGCGAATGGTAGGTTCCAAAATAATACCGGTCAGAATAAAGGTTGGAATACTATTGAGGAGATGGCGGTCCATAAAGCTGAGTTTGGGAGTTCACGTGGAAAATCACGAAAGCAAAGTGATGAAATGAGTGCCGTTGTGACACTCATTACTTCTATTACTGCCCGTCTCGAGAAGCTCGAGGCCTCTGAAGCTTCCAAGGAACGAGTTGAAATTCCTGTCCATAATTCAGATGAGACCGCGAAATTGAGAGAAATGGTCCAAACTCTTTTGGTTCAAGTGGCGAAAATAGAGGCAGCCGGGATTGAGTCCTCGAAGAATTTTGTGAAGCAGTTGGAGAATATAGAGGCTAAGCAAGTCGCCAATTCTTCAAGCAAATGTGAAGGGCCAATTGAAACGATCAATGCCATTAATCTCAGAAGTGGAAGTGGCCTCTCTTATGAAGGTCCCGATAAGCGAAGAGGAGACTCGGAAAATGATAAGGAGGCTAGTTTAATTTCTGGTGCAACAATGAGCTAAATTGCCAGTACCTCTGGTCGATCGACCACTACTATCAGTCGATCGATTGGAGCGTCAGATAAAGAAGTTTTCGTGAAACTGTTCACGCCTTGACCAGATGGTCGATCGACCGAGACCAAATGGTCGATCGATCGGGATTCGATGCGAGATGCAAATCCGTCAACTAGTTTGCATGATTCTACACTTATTGATGATTTGACGGAGGTTTTAAACTTACGAAAGCCGAAGGTTACTGATCCTACGGCCAGTGTTGCAGTCCCGTATCCAGAACGTTTAAAGAATACTAAGCTGGAGCGCAAGTTTGGTAAGTTTTTGGAGATGGTCAAGAATCTCGAGGTAACAATTCCCTTCACTGACCTAATTACCCAGGTACCCTCTTACGCTAAATTTAGGAAAGACATTTTGAATCGTAAGAGAAATTTTCATGATGATGGTAATGTTGCCTTTGTGGAAGAATGCAATGCTCTTTCGCAAATTAATATACCACCTAAATTAAAGGACCCGGGTAGTTTTTCAATTCCCTGCACTATAGGTAACCACGAAATTGGAAAGGCCCTTTGCGATTTAGGGGCCAGTGTCAGTGTCATACCATACTCTGTTTGCGAAAGGCTAAATATTGGTAGACTTAAGGTGACCGATATCACCCTTCAGATGGCAAATAGGTCGACTCAGAGACCTTTAGGAGTTTTAGAGGATGTACCCGTTCGAGTGGGTAAGTTTTTTATCCCTGTCGATTTCGTTGTTTTGGACATTGCTGAGGACAGTCAGATACCTATTATTTTAGGTAGACCATTTTTACATACAACTGGAGCTGTAATAGATGTCAAACGCGGAATCATTACCTTAGAGGTAGGGGATGACACCATTGAGTTCAGTCTTGCTCGTAAGGCCACTGAACCTGCTGATGATGATACGTGTTATTCCATTGATATTGTTGACAGGGCTGTTAATTATAATTGGAGGGAATCCTTAGCCAAGGATCCCTTAGCTGATCTAACCAGTTTAGATGAGTGTGCAGGTAATACAGCGGAGAATGCTGAGGAGCCAGATGCTTTGGTAGCCTCAATGGAAAGCTACGAGCTCGCAGAGGAAGAAGATGAGATACTCTTGAGCCTAGCCAATGAGAATTTGGTAAACACCTGCTATTCCATTGAAGCTGATTCCGTCTGCGCTGTAGAGGTAAAGGTACCTGAGCGTAAGCCACTTCCTCCTAATCTTAAGTATGTTTTTCTAGATGATACAGAGCAGTACCCAGCTATTGTTAGTGCTAAGCTTAATGATGACCGGTATCCGCTTTGATGTGTGTGCTTAAGAAAAACATGAAGGCTCTAGGTTACTCTTTGGATGATATTAAGGGCATCAGCCCTGATATTTGTATGCACAGGATAGAGCTGGAGGAAGGCCACAAGCCTTACAGACAGGGTCAACGCAAGTTGAAACCGAAGATGCAGGAAGTTGTTATGGCTGAGGTGATGAAACTACTCGATGGAGGTATTATTTATACAAGTTGGCAACTCAAGTAGGTTAGCCCGGATTCAGGTAGTTCGAAGAAAGGAGGGACTACCGTGGTTAAAAATGAGAAAAATGAATTAATACCGACACGAGTTCGACAGGTGGCAGATGTGCATTGATTATAGACAGTTGAATGCCGCCACCAAGAAAGACCACTTCCCCCTCCCTTTTGTTGACCAAATGATCGAAAGACTTCCTTCTAACAAATGTTTTGTTTTCTAGACGGATATTCGGGGTTCTTTCGGATCCCTATTCATCCGGATGATCGAGTAAGACCACTTTTACCTGTCCACGGGGTGTTTTTGCATATCGTAGAATGCCTTTCGGATTGTGTAACGCCCTGACTACCTTTCATAGGTGCATGATGGGGATTTTTTTTCGATTATATAGAGAACATTATGGAGGTATTTATGGATGATTTCTCGGTTTATGGTAGTGACTTTGATCGTTGTTTAGCTAACCTTGATAAAGTCATGCAGCGTTGTATTGATGTTAATCTTGTTTTAAAGCGGGAAAAGTGTCGGTTTATGGTCAATGAGGGAGTTGTGTTAGGGCATCCGATTTCGACAAAGGTATACATGTTGATAAAGCAAAAGTGCGGGTGATTGAGCAATTGCCTCCTCCCGTGAATGTTAAAGGAGTGAGGAGTTTCCTTGGTCACGTTGGTTTCTATCGGCGTTTCATTAAGGATTTTTCAAAAATTGCTAAACCACTTACACAATTGCTCCTTAAGGATCTTTGTCTTTGAGTTTCATCGATGAGTGCCTTTTAGCTTTTAACAAAGGTTGAAGGAGGCTTTAGTTTCGTACCAATCATTCAAATTACCTGATTGGGATCTCCCATTTGAGATTATGTGTGATGCCAGCGATTATGCGATCGGTGCAGTTTTAGGACAGCGGAAGAATAAAGCTTTGAATGCCATATACTATGCGAGCCGAACTCTGGATGAGGCTCAAGTCAATTATTATACCACTGAGAAAGAGTTTTTAGCTGTAGTTTTTGCCTTAGACAAATTTCGGTCTTATTTGTTAGGTTCTAAGGTTACTGTTTATACTGGCCATGCAGCGCTGAAGACTCTCTTTCTCAAGAAGGATGCGAAGCCGAGGCTTTTGAGGTGGATACTCCTTTTGCAGGAGTT
This sequence comes from Silene latifolia, assembly GCF_048544455.1. Taxonomy (NCBI): domain Eukaryota; kingdom Viridiplantae; phylum Streptophyta; class Magnoliopsida; order Caryophyllales; family Caryophyllaceae; genus Silene; species Silene latifolia. The sequence continues at coordinate 16,395,408 of NC_133529.1, forward strand.
TGATTTGGAGATCAAAGATAAGAAAGGGGCAGAGAATGTGGTGGCTGACCATTTATCTCGCTCTCGGTGTGACCGAAAAGGGAGGATTCGTTACCTATTAATGATTCTTTTCCTGATGAGAGTCTGTTAGCTATTACTACTTCAGGGTCTTATCCACCTCCGTGGTTTGCTGATTTTGCTAACTTTGCTGTGACAGGTAGGATACCACCTGAGCTTTCATGGCAGCAGAAGAAGCGGTTCGCTTATGATGCTAGACAATACTTTTGGGATGATCCTTATCTTTTCAAAGAATGCGCAGACGGTCTAATCCGGAGATGTGTGCCTCAATGGGAGGTAAAGGATATCCTAGAAGCTTGCCACTCCTCTGCCTATGGTGGTCACCATGGTCCGTCCCGGACTGTGGCAAAGGTACTCCAATCTGGTTTCTATTGGCCAACTTTGCATGCAGATAGTCGCAATTTTGTTGCTGAGTGCGATGCTTGTCAAAGATCGGGGAATATTTACAAGAGACATGAGATGCCACAGGTAGGCATTCTTGAGGTTGAGATTTTCGATGTCTGGGGCATTGATTATCAAGGACCTTTTCCGAGCAGTCAAGGTAATAAATATATCCTCGTAGCTGTAGACTATGTGTCCAAATGGGTGGAAGCTATTGCTACTCCCCATTGCGATGCAAAAGCCGTGATTAAACTATTTAAAAAGATTATTTTCCCTCGTTTTGGTGTCCCTAGGGTTGTCATTAGCGATGGGGGAATGCATTTCAAAGAGAAACAACTTAGTGCTTTATTGACTAAATTAGGTGTCCAACATCGTAGAGGTTTGGGGTATCATCCCCAAACTAGTGGTCAGGTTGAGATTTCTAACAGAGAATTGAAAGAAGTCTTAGCTAAAGTTGTTTCTAAATTACGGAAAGATTGGAGTCTTAAGTTAGATGATGTCTTATGGGCTTATAGAACCGCGTTTAAGACGCCAATCGGGATGTCACCATACCGATTGATTTATGGTAAGACATGTCATTTACCTGTTGAGTTGGAGCGTAAGTCTTGGTGGGCTATTTGTGAGTTGAATTTGGATCCTAACCTCTCTCGTGAGAAACGCATGACACAGCTGAATGAGCTAGAGGAATTTAAGCTGCTGGCCTATGATAATGCTAGGATCTACAAAGAGAAAACAAAGCGCTGGCACGACAAGAGAATCATCAAGCGCGATAAGGTACTTCTTTTTAACGCACGTGTTAGGCCCAGTTTAGCCTGGTCTGATCATAGCCTAGCCCGACCCTACTAGGCTGATTAAGGCAACCTAGGACCGGACAAGTCTTACTACTATAAAGCCGTTAAAGAACATCACAACAAGAAGGCTACTAAATCCTGGCAGAAAGGCTTGATGGTAAGCACAGAATAGCCTGGTAATACTCCTAGACAGGCTGAATTGAGTTGAAAAGCAGGCTAACGATTACAACAAGATTAATGATCATGTCCTATTATCAAGGAAGACCAAGTCTAATCACGAAGCTATATTACCAATGAACCTGGACATACAAGAGGAGGATGAGTTGCTGAAATATTCAAAGGAGAACAAGTCAACCGAGTTAATAGGGAGTGTGCCCTATTAATCCGGTAACAGCTCCAACAAAAGAGGGGAACGTTGAAGATGAATCCAACGTTATCATTTGAGAACTATAAATAGCAGAATCTAAACAATTGTAAAGGCATTCAATCTAAGTCGATTATTTGATACTTTATCTCTTTTTACTCCTGAATATTCAGATATACATATAATATTGTACTCGGCTTATCAAGATAATAAAACCGTTATTCCTTATACTTAATTCTTCCTTTGTTATTCACTCATATTATTCCAAACATATAGAACTAGATACCCAAATTACTCTTTAATAAAGTTTAGGACCCATTCGGGGAAAATCCCGCTAAAACAATTGGCGCCACCGTGGGGCATCTAGTTCTTCAACCAATAAAATTCCCCTTATCATCTTTCATTTGATATTCACACACAAAAATGGTGGAACTCACCGCAGAACAACAATTAGCGGCTGCCCTGGCCAAGATCAAAGAATTGGAAACAATCCAAGAGAAGGCAGCTCGGTGGGTAAATCAATAAAGGTCAAGGAATCGAGTCTAGCCTGAAGAAGAAATTGGAAAATCAGGCCGGGCTCCAAGACCGATTCGAACCAGGAACCCCATTCTCATCCATTCTCAAAAACATAGACTTCTCTAATTCTGGAACCCCGGAGAAGGATACATTATCCGGCACCCCAACCATTCCCAATGATGAGACAAACAAAACTGAAGCAGTAATAATGATGGCTATGCTTCAGGAAATCCAAAAACTCCACAACAAAATAGAAAATATACCCGGAGTGCCGGACCATGTGGGTCAAGTAGAAGTTGATGACTTTGCAGATTCACCCTTTGCAGATGAAATTGCAAAGATTGATCTCCCCAAGAAATTTCTTGTTCCATCCATGAGAACTTATGATGGAACCTCTGATTCACAAAACCATGTTGCCATATTCAAACAAAAAATGTTGGCTGCCTCAATACCCAGTGAACTCGTGCAAGTCCGCATGTGCAAAGGCTTTGGTACAACCCCGACCGGAGCAAACATTACAATGGTTCATCAATCTCCCAAATGGAGGTATCAAGAATTTTGCGGAATTGATCAATGCCTTCAATCAACAATTCGCAAGTAGCAGAGATATGGCCAAGAGACCCGTGAACTGTTCAGGATAAAGCAACTTCCCCGAAGAATCTCTCAAAGAATTCCCGGCCGATTTCTCAAAGAAAAAGTGGTCATTCCCGGATGCGATGAAGAAACAAGCGGTAGAAGCATTCGTGCAAGGAGTCCCGCTTTGAGTGACATCTATGCAGGATCGACCAAGAAAGCATGTCCAACCTTTGCCACTGTTCAATCCATCGCTTTAGAGCATGTCAGATTGGAAGAAGACCTCAACTTTAGAACGAACTCATCCGGAGGAAAGCAAGGCTATGGACACACTAACGGGAAAAGTTCCTACCGAAAGGAAGCAATCCCAGATCGCACCTTATTCCAGCCCGAACGATCCAAGTCAATATGGCACAAGAACATAAAGGTAACCTTTCTAACCTCCCAACTATTCCTGAATATAACTTCTCTATTAATACTGCAGGATTAATCAAACGCCTGGAAAACCTGGGAGATACAGTTAGATGGCCAAAGAAATCTGATAACCCCAGGAAAGATCCAACAAGATGGTGTGACTTCCATCAGGACACTACTACAGATACAGGCTATAACAACGGTCAAAAACCGTTGTTATATAAAAAAGCGGACGTTGTTAAAGCGTCCGTTGTAAAAGGTTGTAACAACGGTTGGTTTTCTTAAGCAACCCGTTGTTAAAACTATTAACAACGGTTTTAAGTATAAAAACCCGTTGTGGAAAGTGTGACTCAATTTTGGGGGGAAAGTTATAACAACGGGTTGTAATATACAAAACCGTTGTTATAACTAAAGACAACGGGTTGTTTGTAAATAACCGTTGTTGTTTGTTCTTAAAAATAAAAAAAAATTAAATTAAATATTACTAGATGCATGCATAATTACGGCCCGTTAGAATTCGATGCATGCGAGAATATCCCTTAAATTAATTACCAATGGTTTTGAAAAAACTTATAAATGTGACTAGCTATAAATATTAAAGCATCCTTTAGTATCTAACATTCATTAATTGAAACAACATGGCAATGAACCCTAATTTTATCAACAACGAAGAATGGCTTACACAAACGATTGAAGATGATGGGAAGGTTCTCGCCGGGCTTCACGCCGATCAACACCCATTAATCAAAGCATCCCTTGAACATCAACGGAATTATTGGATTAAGAGGCGTGAAGCGGTCCGGCTTGTCAACAAAGCCTCATCATCATCATCATCTTCATACCCTCGTCACTGTTACTCGTAACTTGGTGTTTGCGAGAGATATGTTGAGTTGTACTCTTCCAACCTTATCTCCACATGCAAGTCGTGTCCTTGCATATATTCAATCTGTTATTGCAAAATATGAAGCCAATGACTCGGAAGTTAGCGGTATACCAGAGTGGCGTGATTGGTGGCAGGTTGAGAAGCGCCTTTTTACGCTTAAGGGGTTGTTAAAGGCTTATTATACATCTTTTGATTTCGATAATTCTGTAATGTATTTGGTTTAAAATTAAATGAAATGATCATTTTGAAAGTGTTGAGTTATGCTTGTTTGATTTGCTTCCATTTTTTCAACTCCATAGATCGGCCATCATCAAGATCCAGATTATTACCGCCATTCTTGCCCAATAAGATTTGAAGCAAAAGTATTGAGAGATATGATGATGCTGATTATGGCACAACTTCCTAACATATATATTAATTAAAAAACAACTCAACCCACACATTGCTTAGTATAAATACATTGCATTATCTCAACTAACATGCATTTCCATGATCTCAATATATTCTCCAAACCCTAATCGCTAAAACAAACTCCAAATAAATTAACCCTCTCCTTAATCTTTCAAAACAAACTCCAAACTCCAACAAAATGAATGATATCATCCTTAAGACTCTTACTATGCTCGATCCGCATCGAAGGACGCCAAAGAAGATGGAAATGAAATAATTAGCAGATCTTTGAACGGAACCTAATGGTCGATAAAAACACATACATGGAAACGAAATAATTAGAAAAATAAAATAATGACGATGAAACAAACCTGATAATTACAGAACGTACGTAAAGAGACGATGAAATCAACAGTGACGGCGAGAAGATAAAGCGACGATGAGAAAGAGAGAAATAGACGATGAGAAAGTGTGTGTTTTGTGTTTGTGTTTGGTCTTCTTTGGGTTTGTGTTTGTGTATGTATTAAGGTTTGTGTTTTGTGGTCGCAGCAGACTTGTGTTTGTGTGGTTTAGAGTATGGAAGGTATTGACAACGGTTATTAAACAACAACCGTTGTGAAATATGTTTTAACAACGGTTGTAAAAAAAACCCCGTTGTTAAATAAGTTTTAACAACGGGTTTCAAAAATAACCGTTGTGATTACTTTTCACTAACTTTGCGCCAATTTTGCGCCAAATTATTAACAACGGTTGTTCATGTGTGACCCGTTGTTAAAAAGAATAACAACGGTTTTTATAACCATACCCGTTGTAATTGATTTTAGTAAAATTCGCGCCATACATTTTACAACGTCTATTGTGATTTTCGTGAATAATCGTTGTTAAAGGGGCGTTGTAGTTGCCTGGATTTGTAGTAGTGGGACATCGGACACACCACAGAAGAATGCATCCAACTCAGGAAACAGGTGGCATATCTTCTAAAGAAAGGCTACTTGAAAGACATAATCCAGCAGCCAAAGAACAAAGATGAAGGACAAAACAAGAGAGATCCAGGAAACAGCAGAGACCCTCCTCCTCCTCCCCCCATCTATGAAGTCAAATTCATAAATGGAGGATCAGAAATCTGTGGTCCGACCAGCTCATTTGCCAAAAGAATATCCAGGGAAGCCAGACTTCAACCTCCTTCCAGGCCCAAGTCATTGCCCGCTATTACCTTTGATGACTCAGATCTGCAAGGAATATCAGATCTACATCATGACAGCCTGGTAATCACCATGCAAATCGGCACAGCAAAGGTATCAAGAATCCTGATAGACGGAGGCAGTTCAATCAACCTGGTGATGCTTGACGTCCTTAAAGCTATGAAGATAGACGAAGGGAAGATCATCAAGAAATCCAGCGTCCTAGTGGGATTCAGTGGAGAAACAAAGAACACCCTGGGAGAAATCAGCCTGCCTACCTATGTAGAAGGCGTGGCTTCATATGAAAGGTTTGGAGTAATGGATTGCCTATCCTCGTACAATGTAATCCTGGGCAGACCATGGATCCACAATGTCAAAGCAATCCCATCAACATACCATCAATGCGTGAAAATTCCAACAGAATGGGGGATAACCACCATCAGAGGAGAACAAAGGACGGCTCAGAATGTTACATTCGGGCTTTGAAACCCTCAAAGTCGTAAGTCCTTGCATAGCAATTAAAGTCACCGTCAAGGAATAATATATAGCACAAAACACTGAGATGGAAACAGGAGAAGTCACATTAGATCCAGAATCCCCGACGGGAAAGTACTTGTAGGGTCGATGCACCGACTCGGTCGGACCAAATCGGGTCGCTTTCTCAAAACTAAAATGTCTTGTTTTGCTTGGTCACATTTTGATATGACTGGTATAGATGCTGATGTTATTACTCATAAGTTAAATATTGACAAATCCTTTAAGCCTGTACAGCAAAAGAGAAGAAAATTCGCTGCAGAGAGGCATGAAATCATCAACCAAGAAGTTGACAAGCTACTAGACATGGGAATGATCAGGGAAGTAATGTACCCCGATCGGCTTGCAAACGTAGTAGTCGTCCAAAAGAAAAATGGCAAATGGAGAGTCTGTGTAGACTACACCGACTTGAACAAAGCCTGCCCAAAAGATCCATTTCCCCTGCCACACATCGATGCAATGGTAGATGCCACTACAGGACACGAAATGTTAACATTCATGGATGCCTCCAATGGATTTAATCGATAAAAATGCATCCAGTTGAGACCAGGAAAGCACAGCTTTCATCACCGAAAGAGGTATATATTGTTATCTTGCTATGCCCTTTGATTAAAAAATGCAGGTGCAACCTACCAAAGGCTAGTCAACATGATGTTCAAAGACCAGATAGGAGACACCATGGAAGTCTATATAGATGACATGGTAGTCAAGTCAAAAAAGGTAGAAGACCACGTCAAAGACCTGGAAGTAGCCTTTCAAATACTGGAGAAATTCAATATGAAGCTCAACCCACAAAAATGCCACTTTGGAGTCTCGGCAGCAAGTTCTGGGCTACATGGTGACAAAAAGAGGAATAGAAGCCAGCCCTGAACAGATCAAAGCTATTCTGGAGCTAGAACCACCAAAGACAGTCAAAGACATACAAAACCGACGGAAGAATAGCGGCCCTGAACGGGTTCATTTCAAGATCATCGAGAGGTGCAAATCATTCTATAACCTACTAAGGAAAAACAAGGACTTTCAATGGACCCCCGATCATCGACCGCCTTTGAAGACCTAAAGATATATCTATCCTCTCCTCCCCTGATGGCAAAACCAATCAAAGATGAACCCCGACAAGATATATTGTCGATCCTGAAATCTTTGTCGGTGCGATCTGGTCAAAGAAGCGGACGGACAACAACACCCGTCTATTATGTAAGTAAAAGTCTCACGGATGCGAGAGATCGGGTATGGCCTACTTGAAAAATATGTTTTAGCTTTAATTATGAGTTGCACAAAATTAAGACCATATTTTGAAAGTCACCCTATAATAGTCAGAACCAATCTCCCTATCAAGTCTGTACTTAGGAAACCGAATTATCCAGGACGAATGTGTAAATGGTCCGCATACCTAAGCACATACAACATAACATTTGAACCAAGGACAGTAATTAAGTCACAAGCATTAGCTAATTTTGTGGCTGATTTTAGTCCGACCCTAGAACCCGACCTAATAAAAGAAGTGAATAAACCGACCGGCGACCAAACAGACCTAGAATGGACCCTATTCGTCGATGGTGCAACCAACATGAGGGGCACGGGATGGGGTTAGTACTAAAATCGCAACACGGGGGATAAGATAGTACAGGCTATAAGTCGTGCATTTGAGGCCACCAACAATGAGGCGAGAATATGAAGCCACGATAGCCGGATTAAAGGTATGTATTGACCTTGGTGTGCAAAACCTAAAGGTACGCATCGATTCCCTTCTTATCTCCAACCAAGTAAATGGGATATATCCGCAAAAAGACTCCAAAATGATGCTTTATACGGACGTTGTCCAAATTTTAAAAGGAAAATTTGAAATTTTAATATTGACCAAATTCCCGGGATTTGAATACCCAGGCCGATGCTCTAGCCGGCCTAGGATCCAACTTTAGTCCCCTTGACTTCGACAAAATACCCATCGTGCATTTATTAGAACCTGCAATAAATAAACAAGATGAGAGTTTCCCAATCTACATTGTTAATTCTTGGACAAAACCTTACTATGACTGGCTACAACAGGGAATCCTTCCCTTAAATAAGCAAGATGCCAGAGCACTAAAAATAAAAGCTGCTTCATATACTATTATTGACAACGTGCTTTTTAAGAAATCGCAGGCCGGGCCGTACCTCAGATGCCTGGAACCACAAGAAGTCGAGCAGATACTATCGAAATCCATGAAGGATACTTGTGGAAATCATAAAGGTGGAAGAAGCCTGGCAAGCAAAGTACTCGTAACAAGTTATTATTGGCCTACCCCGAGAGTCGATGCTGGATTTTAGCTCTAAATGCAAAGCTTGTCGATTCACGGACCATACATCCATCACCATCCGAGGAGCTACATTCCATATCCGCACCCTGGCTATTTATGAAGTGGGGCATGGATATAGTAGGAAAACTACCTCAAGCACCCGGACAGAAAGTTTTCATGCTAGCAATGACCGATTACTTCTCCAAGTGGATATAAGCTGAATCATACAGGCAAGTCAAGGAGAAGGATGTCATAGCATTCATCAAACACAACATCATATGTAGATATGGCATCCCCTCTGAAATAGTATGCGACAATGGCACACAATTTGTGGGAAAAAGAACAAATGACCTTCCGTGCTCAATGGAACATCAACGGTAACATCCACACCAGGATATCCAAAAGCCAACGGTCGGCGAGAATCCAAAGTAATAAAGTGGTAATCATGCATAAAGAAAAAGCTGGAAAGAAGAAAAGGTAGATGGGTCAAGAGCTCCCCCTGGTCCTTTGGGTGACAGAACCACGCCTAAAACATCCACTGGCCAAACCCCCTACTCCTTGGTCTATGGATGTGAAGCAGTAATCCCGGATGAGGTGGACATTCCATCATCCAGATGTAGCCTGAACACAACAACAAACAATATACCTCTAATGGAGGATAGCCTGGACTTAACAGAAGAGCTAAGAGATGCAACAAGCATCAGATTAGCAGCATATCAGCAAAGAGTTGCGAGAAGCTACAACAAGACTGTCAAAGCCAGGGTATTCAGGGTAGGAGATCTTGTCCTCAGGAAAGTATTCCAAAACACAAAAGAAAAGAATGCTGGCAAATTGGCCCCAACCTGGGAAGGTCCCTACCTAATTGACTCAATAGTCGGCCAGGGAGCCTACAGATTACAAACCCTGGAAGGCGAGATGATCCCAAGAGCTTGGAACATTGCACACCTAAAATTATTTCACATATAAAATATATCTCCGGGTTCAGGTATAATTTTCGTGTTCACATTTTCGCCTAGCTTGATATGAAATTACATGTATGATACTTGCCATTACGTGAATAAATGCAATATATGATTTCTTCAAAATTACGTGCTAAAGTCGATCTATATTCCCATATCTTTATTAAGTAGAATCTTCAATACTTGTTTTTACATACGCATTTTATTTAAAACAAATCTTGAAGATTGGGGCTACCCCCACCAACATTTAACTAATACCCAACGATATCCAAAATTCGGTTGCAAAACAGCCTTATAATACCGAGCTCAACATAACATACAAACCTGGAAAATCTATTCTCGGATCAGATGTATGACATAAATGGGTCATAAGCCCTCCCAGCATGTGCAAGGGACATAAGCCCTCCGATGTGCAACAACCCCACCCATAACACATTAAATCGCAGATCCAAGACAAAAAATCGGCTCGATCGGTCGAATAATCGCGGATCCATGAGAGACAAAGTCAACATCACCTTTTCAAAACACAAGAAGAAAATTTGACCAAATATTTATTCATCCAAAATAAATGGCCTTACCACACATCCATTCACTGTGGACAAGGCCCTCGGGAACTGCGTCCGAGGGATCCACACCCGGCATAATCGACTCGAGGTTCTTTCGAATCGAATTAAGACATATTAGAGTCGCCACCAAGTTTTTTGGGAACTTGGAACCGTTCAAGTCAACTTTACACCTTTCATCGAAAAGCATAAAGCCAAACGACTACGAGTGATTAAAGATAAAGACTTGTACCCTATATCACTCGAATTGAATGACTCTCGTAATCCAATGGTATTTAGACGGATCCACAAACCATAGATCTTGAGTAAGGGGTGAGGGTACGTGTTGGGAAGCCCATAAGGACACCCAACCCCGCCCGTCAATAACGGCCTCTACTAAGTCAAGTGTCGGATTTCAAACAAGGTCATAGCTACTACGATGTATGAAATGCAAACGTTGTTTTAAACCCTAACATGTGAAGTTTCTATGTTGATTTAGATGCAACTATACTAACTTTGTCAAAGTTGTAATTTAGCATGTGGGTTGATTGATCTAAACAACATACAAAGCAAACAAACAAGGCTTGATGGGAATGGGGGAGCCGTTGGGATCTACCTATTACAAACCAGGCATTTCATGCCGACACAACGATAAATAAATTACAACTCGATCTAATTACAATGGCTACATACAACTCAACACACGACACAAACACACGGCCATCTGACCTTGAAAACCGTGCACATGGGGGAGGTGACTCACGGCCTACATGACACACGGCCGTGGGTCCCTCCTCGTGTTGCGTGCTCTCACTTAATCCCATCGAATTAGACATTGGGCTACGCACCAAAGCATGCATTAGCATAAACCGGGCCATGTTGCTTTAAACAACATGCGGTTTACTACGCTCCTACAAGCATTGGGAACAACCGTCTAACCAAATAAAACCAAGGTTTTCAGAAAAGGTTTTGACTCAAAAAGGAGAACTAATTACAAATAGATTACAAAACATGACTCAAAGAAACATAAATTAATTACAAGTGATAAAACAAATAAAGAACGAACGTTGCAAAAACAAACGAAATAGGAAAGGCCAAACACACGGCCAAACTCACGGCCAACCACGGCCCAACCAAAGCCAACCTAGTTCCTAAGTTAGATTTATTGATTAGATCGAATGATTGCGAAAAGGAATCGAAAACAAGTTAGAAAACGAGTTAAAAACGATGTTGATTGATTGTCGCGCAAGGGTGCATTCTACACGGCCTAAAGGGTCCAATTAGGTTAAATTCGCTAATTAATTTAACTCATCGAGTGTCAATAAGAAGGTGCTAATCACGCACTCTTATACTAGCGAGAAATTAGGTGAAAGAGATAGATGCATTCAATTATTTACAGAAATCGTCGGTTGATTTTATAACTTACGTCGAAACCACCTAAAGTGTCTAATTAGATTATTAAATTGATTTAAAGTCATCTAATTACGTCATAGGTTAACAATCAGAAGTTAAACTAACATGCAACGGGTCCTAAGGTCCATCGATTTGGCGAAACAAACAAGAGGGTCGAAAGCGAAGATCGAAGTTAGATAACTTGTTTTATTTATGCCCTACCTTGAACACGAGGATATGTAAATGAGACGGGGGTGTACGACCGACAGAAGGAGCGGTTTCTTTTCCCATCTCAAGTCAACGCGGGTGTTCATGGTGGTACTTTAACTCATACTCGGACTAACTAGTTTCGTAGTTAATTTAAAACAAACGATAATTAAAACGAAAAACAAACAAAAAAAGACAATAAAAAAGGCACAAAAAAACGAAATAAAAAGAGAGAAGAGAAGGGGATTTGATGCACCCTCAACCTACATGTATCGTTGACACCGTCTTGGGTCGTAATCGATGGTAGATTTTATCTCGAGAGGCCGTCGTCGACGAAGTAACAAAGCAACACGCGTTTTGGAAAGTTCCTGGACAGCAGTTTTAAAACAGTGATATCTCCCTCGTTTCACGACGAAAATTCGATCCGAAAGATGTTTTGGAAACTAGAAAGAGAGGAGAACAAGGATCTTAAAGCAACCCCTGCTCGATTTGGGTTATTGGGCACGAAAAACGAGCACAAACAGAACTGGACAGACAAGAATAAACCGCGAAAACAGAGTGTTATTTCACTCTGTTTTTCGAGGGATCTCGTGTGCTCTCAAGGTCAATTCGGCTCGTAAATCTTTGTCTAATGTGTATATGGATGTTATGTGGTTAATTAGGAACAAGAAACTCGAATTTTTATGGTGATTTGATGGAGGAACGAAAGGGTTTTCGAAGGAGACACACAAACAGTTTCCGTTTGTGTGTCGGTTTTGTTTAGGGTTTTTGGAGGATGTTTAGGGTTTGTTTCTGAGGTTTAAAGCTTGTGGGTGATGGTTGGATGTATGGAGAACTTAGAGGAATGATTGTATGGTGAAGGGGTGGTATTTATAAGGGTTTAAAATAGGTTAAAAGGGAGTAAGGAGCAGTCGGGCTCATTGAACATGGCTGCTGTCCATCGGTTTTGGGAGGGGTTTCTAGGGTTCGTTTTGGGGGATTTCTTGGTGATCAAGCTAGGATAATATGGGTAGGATACTAGGGTATGGGTTAGGGTTAATGGGTACGGGTCTTGGTAGTGTTTGAAGTGGGTTTTGGGCTCGGGAATTGGCTTGCAAAACAGGGGAGGGTTTGCGGTTTATGCGGGCTGCTTGGGGTTGGTTTTGAACGAGATTTTGGGCTGCTTGTGAGGGGGTTCGAACATGGGTTGATGGGTATTGGTATAGGTGGGTTAGTGTACTCGAGATTCGTGCCAATTCGCAAAGGAAACGGGCTTAAAAACGGAGCTAAAAACGAGCTAAAAAACGAGTGTCCAAAACGAATTCTTCGCTTTTAAAACGATTTTTCAAATCAATTAACAATTTAAAATAAATGACTTTTCAAATCAAATATTCTCATAAAAATGATTTTTCAAATCAAATATTTATTTTATCTTCAATAAAATAAACTTGGGAAAATAAATTCAAAATAAATTAAATTAAATTGAAATTACTTTAAAAAACCATAATTTAAATATCATTTAAATTAATAAAATGAACTCACTAAAAAAAACATTAATTTAAATATCATTTAAATTAACAAAATACTTCGTCAACGGCGCCCATTCTACATCGTAAAACGAACCCAAATAATGACAATGACAACTAAAGAATACATGTGTCCTATCATCATCGGGTGTTTGTCGGGTTCTCTATAAATTCCAATATCGACGGATACGGGTATCTACAGAGCCCCCACTTTGACTGAGGCTTGGACAAGGCGAAAGTCAAAGTATACCCCAGGTCCCTTTCGACCTGAGGATTCTTCGGGTCGTTTATAGTCCATTAGACTTGCGTATATAAGCTCGCTTGACCATAAGAAGAGATCATACCGAAACTTCGTTGGGGATTAACTCTTGCTTCATGTTGCGTCGAATTATCATCGTTGGTCATCGACCCATGAATTGCATAAATGGTGGGTTGAGCCTTATCCTTAGGCGCCTACGTATCCGTTTCTGACGGAATCAAACCCGCGTCGTAGTTCTAAGAATCCGACACATGCCCAAAGTTTATCATCTGTGGCGTATGTCCAAAATTCATCATTTATTGACATTGGCCCAAAATTTATCATCTGCTGGCACTTGTCTAAATGGGACGGGACTTTCCGAGGAGGTTGCCGTCGCTTTCATCATTTGCTTTCAGCTAAGGAATTCTTCCATTTCATACTCTTGTAATTGAATTGAATTCTGAGTGGATGTCATCCATTTCATCTTGATAATGGTCTCGAAGCCAACGGCTTTGAGCCCCGATTCTAACGGCTCTAAAGTCGAAGACTTTAGAGCCCCAGATTGAAGCATATCCTGCTACATTTGAAACATAGAAAATGTACTAGCAATAATCACCACATAAGCACATTGGGATCATCGATCTTGGAATTGGATCGTTTTGAAGTACTGGGTCATCGACCCGAAAATTGTATTTGAAAATTTTGAATGATTGGGTCATCGACCCAAAAAATTGAATTTGAAAATTTTGAATGATTGGGTCATCGACCCGCATTTTGAATTTGAAAGACTGGGTCATCGACCCGAAATTTGAACATGTTGACAATTTTGAATTTGAAATGAATCACTTGGATGTTTGGCCGTCGACCCAAAAAGTTTTTGAAATTTTGAAATTTTGAATGTTGAAGCTTTTGATTGATGGGTGAGCATGAGATGCGACTCAGACATACTATATGATTCGTGAACGTGGGCGTAGCCCGCTACCTCAAAACAAAAAAGAAAATAAAACCGTAAGTGTGCACGGGCTTTAATTCAAATATTGACTGGTTGGGGGTAAAAATGTAAATTAGCCGTTCCGGCGCTCCCCGAAACGCGATAGATGTGCTAAAATCCGATGTATCATGCCAAAGATCGGGTGCGAGCGGGCGGGCCTAAGAGGCGCGCGACCCAAGGCCCTCACGGCTTCAAAAAACGGCACCCTAGGAGTGTCCTCCTAGGTGTTTCCTTCCCTTATACTTTCTATATATAAGGAAGCGTTGATCGCCAAATTTATTCGCCTTTTCCCCCAAATCGGTGCAAATAACATAAATCATTATGAATAATCTAGTTAGTGCTATGCGAGCATGGGAGACCGACTTTACTAGCGCAGAGAGGCAAGAATTAAAGACCGTTCACTTGGCGCAATCGCTTCCCTTACGCCGATCCCCTTCAACTCGCTTATTTGTTGGAGCACCGCCTTAGCTACCGGGATCCTTTGAACCATGTCTTTGCTTTTCCCGAGGGTGAGATCTGCCCTCTTCCCGAAGAGTTTTTTACGCCCTTGGAGGATGGGATGCCGAGGCCGTGCACCGGCTATACCTAAATTTCATTCGGGGTGGCGTGGAACCTATCTAGATCGCCTTGGCCTTTCCGGGACGGAGTCCGAGGGAATAGTGACTGGTGACGAAGTCAACCTTCTTGCTATTCATAGGAGGTTTTGTATCTCGCGGAGCAAGATTACCCATTGCCAAAGATATCTTGTAGGGCCTTTGGATTGATCATGTTACACCTTTATGTCTTGAAGGTAGAATGAACAAGACAACTTGTGTAGGGCAAGCGAAGCTCTTGTCCATTGTGTCCCAGATGGAGACGGGACATAACCCTTCCCGGATTATTCTCATTTGAAACCCTTCGAGGTTTAGATGCTAAGAAGATGAACCTGGCTGCGATTGGTCGGGATGCTCCCGTCTTTTGCAGTAACACAATCTACTCTCTTGATTAATTTTCCTTTTACCACAATTCTTGTGTTATTGCCACGCTTTCGTTGCATTACGCCACGATTTTGTCACGATTTTTTGCCGCATTTCGCCACGATTTTCTTGTATTTTGCCACGATTCGTCACAAACCGTTTTTCCTTTTTTTTTCGTTTTTTTTTTTTTTTTTTTTTTTTTTTTTTTTTTTTTTTTTTTTTTTTTTTTTATTCCCTTTTTTTCTTATTTTTTTCGTCTTCTTTTTTTTTTTTCGTCTCTTTCATGTTTTTTTTCTTCTTCTTTTTTTCTTTTTCAGTGTGGCTTTGCGAGAGATTTTGGCTTTTCGCCCCGCCGCGGGAGCCCAACTCGTATCTCGCTCGTATGCTCACTATGCGTGCCAAACGGTATGAAGACGGGCATCAAAATGATCTTGCCTATTGGCGAAACAAACCGACGAAGGGGAAGGTCGCCCTCGTGTCGGGTCATGCCTTGGCTTCGCCTCAAATCCTTTACTATCCTTAGGAAGATGACAAAACCAGACGTTTGCGCCTCGGGTTTAGAGAGGTCTATCCACATTTACCCGACCGCGTCTGCGTCGGATGGGTCGCAGACAAATGATTCCCAAGTGTGAGGTCGTTTCGGGACGAGCAAGAGAGCCGAATTCCTCTATATGTGACGATTGGCTCAAGAGGTGGCACCAAAGGCGTCTTTGGTACGTATCCGCGCGCCCTCGGCACCGTCGGGGTATCCCCGTCTTATACTAAATGGCTTAAAGAGAAGACCGACTCAGGTAAGGATTTGTGTAGGAAAGATGAGCTCGTCGACATCAAATATTATGACAAAAGCGAAAATGATCGGGACTTCTTTGTTAACGACCTTTCGTCTACGTCCGGACTGAAGCTAGGATCGAGAAGACTTCTAAGATCGACTCACGGGCGACGGGTGTGTGGGAGCGGTTGGGTTCAAAGGCACACCGGGCTCGGCTTTGGAAGGAAGACTTGGTCCTCGCTTGAGTGTAAAAGATAGGCTGGGCCCTCGGGAAGAAATGACGATTCCTCCCAAGAAGCGTGCTAGACAGAACACAACTACCCCTCCCCCACAGGAGCCTCGGTCACGTGACCCAAAAGGCAAGGGGAAAAAGAAGATGTAGGAGCCTTCGACCCCAATTTATTATTTGATACTACTACTTATTATTCGTCGCTAGCTGTTTTCTTCTCTTTTTTTTTGAAGGATGTAATGGGCATCGCCCGATCTTTAATAAGACTTACTATCTATTAAAATTCCCAGTTTCTGCATGAATTTTCATTTTATTAAAAGAAAGGTCGGTTGTACTCTTTTAAAGAGTCGCCTACGTATTCGTTATCAACGAGAATCAAACCGAGCTCGTAGTTCCACAAAACAAATGCGCTACAATCATCGATTTATAACGCACAAAAAGCAGCGAAGCAAAAGTGCCGCGGCCTAGACTCGCTCACGGGCACTGCAATTCAAAATTTTATGAGAATATAGAGAACCCGTATCCGTCGATATTGGAATTTATAGAGAACCCGACAAACACCCGATGATGATAGGACACATGTATTCTTTAGTTGTCACTGTCATTATTTGGAGCTCGTTTTACGAGGTGGAATGGGCAAATCGAAAGTATTTTATTAATTTAAATGATATTTAAATTAATGTTTTTAGTGAATTCTTTCTGTTAATTTAAATGATATTTAAATTAATGTTTTTAGTAAGTTCATTTTGTTATTTTAAATGATATTTAAAATTAATGTGTTTTTTAAGTGAATTCATTATTTATTTAGTTTAAATGATATTTAAATTAAAGCTTTATTTTGAATTTATTTTCTTAAGTTTATTTTATTGAAAATAAAATAAATAATTGATTTGAAAAATCATTTTATGAGTATATTTGATTTGAAAAGTCATTTATTTTAATTTATTAATTGATTTGAAAAATCGATTTTAAAAGCGAAGAACTCGTTTTTAACCGTGTGTTTTGAGCTCGATTTTAGCTCGGTTTTTAAGCCCGTTTCCTTTGCGAATTGGCACGAATCTCGAGTACATTAACCCACCTAGACCAGTGCCCATCAACCCATGTTCGAACCCCCTCACAAGCAGCCCAAATTCTCGTCCCAAACCCCTCACAAGCAGCCCGCAACCCAATCCCGTATACCCTGTTTTGCAGCTCAATTCGCAAGCCCAAACCCGCTCCAAACACTACCAAGACCCGTACCCATTAACCCTAACCCATACCCTAGTATCCTACCCATATTATCCTAGCTTAATCACCAAGAAAACCCCAAAAACGAACCCTAGAAACCCCCCCAAAAGCTGCTGGACAGCAGCTATTTCCAGCTAGCCCGATTGCTCCTTACTCCCTTAAACCCTATTTTAAACCCTTATAAATACCACCCCTTCACCATACAATCATTCCTCTAAGTTCTCCATACATCCAACCATCACCCACAAGCTTTAAACCTCAGAAACAAACCCTAAACATCCTTCAAAAACCCTAAACAAAACCGACACACAAACTGAAACTGTTTGTGTGTCCTCTTCGAAAATCATCTCGTTCCTCCATCAAATCACCATAAAAATTCGAGTTTCTTGTTCCTAATTAACCATACAACATCCATACACACATTAGATAAAGAATCACGAGCCAAATTGCCCTTGAGAGTACACGAAATCCCTCGAAAAACAGAGTGAAATAACACTCTGTTTTCGCGGTTTACTCTTGTCTGTCCAGTTCTGTTTGTGCTCGTTTTTCGTGCCCAATAACCCAAATCGAGCAGGGGTTGCTTTAAGATCCTTGTTCTCCTCTCTTTCTAGTTTTCAAAACATCTTTCGGATCGAATTTTCGTCGTGAAACGAGGGAGATATCACTGTTTTAAAACTGCTGTCCAGAAACTTTCCAAAACGCGCGTGTGCTTTGTTCTTCGTCGACGACGGCCTCTCGAGATAAAACCTACCTTCGATTACGACCCAAGACGGTGTCAACGATACATGTAGGTTGAGGGTGCATCAAATCCCCTTCTCTTCCTTTTTTTATTTCGTTTTTTATGCCTTTTTTTATAGCTTGTTTTTGTTTGTTTTTGTTTGTTTATCGTTCGTTCTAAATTAACTATGAAACTAGTTAGTCCGAGTATGAGTTAAAGTACCACCATGAACACCCGCGTTGACTTGAGATGGGAAAAGAAACCGCTCCTTCTGTCGGTCGTACACCCCCGTCTCATTTACATATCCTCGTGTTCAAGGTAGGGCATAAATAAAACAAGTTATCTAACTTCGATCTTCGCTTTCGACCCTCTTACTGTTTCGGCCAAATCGATGGACCTTAGGACCCGTTCCATGTTAGTTTAACTTCTGATTGTTAACCTATGACGTAATTAGATGACTTTAAATCAATTTAATAATCTAATTAGACACTTTAGGTGGCTTCGACGTAAGTTATAAAATCAATCGACGGTTTCTGTAAATAATTGAATGCATCTATCTCTTTCACCTAATTTCTCGCTAGTATAAGAGTGCGTGATTAGCACCTTCTTATTGACACTCGATGAGTTAAATTAATTAGCGAATTTAACCTAATTGGACCCTTTAGGCCGTGTAGAATGCACCCTTGCGCGACAATCAATCAACATCGTTTTTAACTCGTTTTCTAACTTGTTTTCGATTCCTTTTCGCAATCATTCGATCTAACTAATGAATCTAACTTAGGAACTAGGTTGACTCTGGTTGGGCCGTGGTTGGCCGTGTGTTTGGCCGTGTATTTGGCCTCCCTATTTCGTTTGTTTTTGCATCGTTCGTTCTTTATTCGTTTTATCGCTTGTATTTAATTTATGTTTCTTTGAGTCACGTTTTGTAACCTATTTGTAATTTGTTCTCCTTTTTTGAGTCAAAACCTTTTTTGAAAACCTTGGTTTTATTTGGTTAGACGGTTGTTCCCAATGCTTGTAAGAGCGTAGTAAACCGCATGTTGTTTAAAACAACATGGCCCGGTTTATGCTAATGCATGCTTTGGTGCATAGCCCAATGTCTAATCCGATGGGATTAAGTGAGGGCACGCAATACGAGGAGGGACCCACGGCCGTGTGTCATGTAGGCCGTGAGTCACTTCCCCCATGTGCACGGTTTTCAAGGCCGTTTGGCCGTGTGTTTTGTGTCGCGTTTTGAGTCGTTTGTAGCAATTGTATTTAGATCGAGTTGTAATTTATTTATTGTTGTGTCGGCATGAAATGCCTGGTTTGTAATAGGTAGATCCCAATGGCTCCCCCATTCCCCTTTAAGCCTTGTTTGCTTTCATTTATATGTTGCTTAGATCAATCAACTCACATGCTAAAACAACTTTGACAAAGTTAGTATTCATGCATCTAAAACGACATAGAAACCGTTGTCACATGATAGGGTTTAAAACAACGCTTTGCACATCATACATCGCAGTAGCTATGACCTTGTTTGAAATCCGACACTTGACTTAGTAGAGGCCGTTATCGACGGGCGGGGTTGGGTGTCCTTATGGGCTTCCCAACACGTACCCTCACCCCTTACTCAAGATCTATGGTTTGTGGATCCGTCTAAATACCATTGGATTACGAGAGTCATTCAATTCGAGTGATATAGGGTACAAGTCTTTATCTTTAATCACTCGTAGTCGATTGGCTTTATGCTTTTCGATGAAAGGTGTAAAGTTGACTTGAACGGTTCCAAGTTCCCAAAAAACTTGGTGGCGACTCTAATTGGTCTTAATTCGATTCGAAAGAACCTCGAGTCGATTATGCGGGTGTGGATCCCTCGGACGCAGTTCCCGAGGGCCTTGTCCACAGATTTGGCGACTACTGGGGAAGAGAGGACTAGTTACACTGTGTTTCTAGGGTCTTTTCCTCCGAGGTGAAACTTGAAAAGAAAGTGTTGGAAAGTAAAACATTACTCATAGTGCTACGATTCATGCATAAACCCTTAAGGACTTGCCGGGCCGTCCAGCGTTTCTTCGTGATGCGTGGGGGCGACGTCCCACTATGCCAGGAAGTCGCACATTGCTCGCTTCCACTTCGCCTCGCGTGGTTCTTGGGAATGGGGACGATCTTCTAGGTACTTTACCTTAAGACACCTCGCTTTATAAGACCGCAAAAGGATGGAGGGCATAGACCTTCTTGTAGAAGACTTGCCGAGACTTAGAGATGTCTAGGAGCATACATCCTTATAACATGAGAATGACAATGTGCAATGTGTTTTCCCGAGTCCTTTTTCGAAAATTCCAAGTCCTTTTCAAAACCGAACTTTTGAACAACTTACTTTCAAACCTAGCATGATTTTCAAAACGCGGAATGCTGCCCAAATAGGACTAGAATTTCGGCCCAAAACAAGCTTTTATAGCGGCATGTCGCCCATTTCAAATCTCATTTTTTCAAATCGATCATTCGTTTTTCAAAATCAATCCAAAATGTTTCTCGAACCTCAACCAAGCATGAAATGCGTCGAGTCGTGTCCGGGTCATGGCCGTGTTAGGCCGGGTTTGTTTCAAGAGTCTAGAACACGACCTTGTTGGGTCACCCAAACTCACCTCTTGGGCTTTGAGTCATGTTGGTCGACCTTTTGGTCTAGAATAGTCCACAAAAAACGTCCAAGCTAGGCCTTATGGACGTTTCACTCGAACCCATGGGTTATGTTAGCCCAATCACGGGTTTAGTCACACCAAGTCCAGTTTAGAATCGAGTTATGACAGTTTGAGTCATGTCGTTTTGTCGAGTCTAAAATGAACCAATGTCTAAATCAAACCGTGAGTTGAACCTTTGGTTAGTCAATCTCAAGTCGAGTCTTTGTTCAAGTCAAGTTAGGGTCGTGTCCTTAAGTGTGCAGGGGCTCTTACTTTAAATATTGACTCAGTACGGGGTTTTCTTGTAGAAAGGCCGCCCAAAACCCGACGTCAAGCAATGGAAGATGCTATCAACAAGCTCACGGAGGCCGTGAACCTCATGATGACCCGAATGGATGTGATCGAGTCTAAGTTGGTTGAAGATTCCTCTTCATCTACTCCACCTCTGACTGATTTGGAGAAACGGTTCAAGTTCATCGAAGACCGTTTGAAACTCTCCCAGGGAAAGAACATTCACTATGAGAATGCTAGGGCCTATGCCCCGGTGCAGGATAAGTTGCCCACGAACATGGTACTCACTGACATCCCAAAGTTTAAGGGCACAGAAGATCCGGTCCACCATGTTAAGGCCTATAAAGGGTACTTAGCACTGAAGGGAGTACCTGCTGACATGCTCTCTGAAATTTTCGCCCAATCTCTGGGTGAACACCCAAAGGCTTGGTTCTACAATCTTGACCTTAAGAACTTCCCCACTTTCGAAGATATTACGGTGGAGTTCTGTAAGCACTATGCTGACAATGTCGAGATTCAAACCAACATAAGAACTTTGGAAGTGATGACACAGAAAGATAAAGAAGGCTTTACTGAATTCCTTGCAAGATGGCGCGCTGAAAGCGTGAAGTTAGCTAAGAAGCCTGACGAAGTTGAAATGGTAGATAAGTTTGTAAAGAATCTACGACATTGTTTATCGCAATGCTCGAAATACCAGAATTTTGGCTCTTTCAAAGAATTGATAAGGATCGGGATAAAGGTAGAGGACGATGTCCGAATTCTTTCAAGCCGAGAAGCCAAAGGGATACCAAGGGGCTTCGTCATCTAAAGCAAAGCGCCCATGACGGCCCACTTTGTTGAAACTGTCAATCTCCTAGATGGACAGTCAAAAAGGCCTCCGCGCCAAGCTCCGAGGGTATTCACTGATATCGGGTGCACTTACGCCTATGCTCTCCAAAGGCTCATGGCCCAAGGAAAGTTGAAGCCCATTGGTCCAACTCCGGACCCTCCTGCTGATCAACAAGGCAAATGGTTTAAACCGAATGCCTACCGTGCCTTTCATCAAGGGAAGGGACACGATACTGAAAGGTGTTATCGACTGAAACACGAAATTCAAGACATGATTGAGAACGGAACGCTCCCAATCCCAGCCATAAAACCTAATAACATCACCAATCCATTTGGCGATCACTCCAACTTTGTTTCTGTCGAAGACAATGTCGATTACTCCCATCTTATCCGCCCATGTCACTTGAAAGGGGTGTTTATCGGGAAAATATTTTTGGATTGCTCTGAATTCTTGCCAAACCCGAAGAATGAAATTCAAGTCGGGAGTCTTGCTCTAGAATGTACTCTCATTAACGAAGTTAATAAAAGACAATTCGATTCACCAACCTTCATCAGTGGCGTAGATCCTCAGAGGACTACCTCGGGATGGAGGCGGACCATCAAAGGGATCAAGGATCGAGCCGAGCATCTAAGGCGTGGTGACCAAGAGAAAGCTCATGACCAGATTTGAAATTATGAGTCGGGATCTGTTTTCTTATTTTAGTCGAGTCGAGTCTAGGACTTTCCTTTTTTGAATTTAAGTCGTTTGTTCCGCGATGTCCTAGGGTGTGTCCTAGGAATCGTTCCTTCGAGTCTTTTAAGCATTTGTCATCCCAATAAAAGTTGCAGTTTCGTTTCCAAATATGTCTTGTTTCCAATCCTCAATCATTCCGAAACATGATAAAACGCACAACACACTCAAAGGAATCCCTGGGGTAGAAATATGTCCTGCTTCAAAATGTAAGGTACACTAGGATCCCGTGTTTGATTCCTTTACCTATTCCATGTCTGGTGGTAGAAAACCTCCATCTGAACCAATGTTTGTGACAAGCTTTTAGATGATTCTATGACAAACCCGGACTAGCTCCTTGTTTCCCCTATCGATGATGGAAGGCAAGCCTTTTCAAAATCATCCCATCTCGAAGAGAGAAGATATCAACCCGTCCTAACAAGGAATTGTTAGTTCTTACCCAAATTAGTTGGCGAAGCCCAGTTTTCAAGGTGTATCCATTTGTGACTAAGAGAATGAATAGAAGATCATTTTCAAAGAGAAAAAAAAGATGAAAAAGAATGAAAAAATGAGAAAAACAGAAAAATTGGAAAAAATGAAAAAAAAAAGAAAAATGAAAAAAGATGAAAGAAAAAGGAAAAAAGAAAAGAAGATGTTGAAGTTATTGCGGAATGCTTTTTGGTTGAATGTCGAAGTTACGAAAGCCAGAATTCAAGTCAAGTACCCATAGTTGAGGTTCAATGGGCGAAGCCCAAAAGCGTAAGTAATGACCTCTTTACCCTCTAAGTCCTTCCTGAGACGGTTACAAGGGGATAGTCAGGAATTTTGAGAATCATTCCGCTTGTGCTGTTACACCCAGCCTTTAGGGTCCAGATATGGAGATTTGAACCCACATTGTTTTCCAACCCATTTTGCACTCGTGGTTCATCAAACCCGAGACACCCATTCCAACCACATCAGCAGCCATAGCCCTTGGCCTTAGCACCACAAAACAAACCTTCAGAATGATGGTTAACTATTCCAACTTTTTTTTACCAAGCTCCACATCCCAAAAGATCCAAGCCTTTTACACCTAACCCCAGACACGGGATTTAACGGTACCTTACAGGCTAGAATGGGATACGACATGATACCATAGGTGAAACCTTCGAGTGTGTACACACAATCAAAATTCCAAGTTTATGCACCTTGATCGAACTACGTCGGATTTGATTTCGCTCCACGCGAATACGTAGGCAGTCCTTCAAAATAAGGGATTCAATCCACTCATCAACCAAGTTGTCATCTTGTCGGTTTCTTACGGGTCTTAACCAAGTCCAAATAAAGCCACCTTTGTTTGAGTCGGTCTTAGCACTCGATGTAGGCTAGGATAAGGATATAGGTTCAGATGAATAGTATTAAGTCTCAGAATGAGCTTTATCGAACAGTTTAGGCAAAGATGCCGAGTCATATAGATGTAGGTTTGTGTTGAGAACAGAAAATATGAAAAACCCGCTGAAAAGAAAGAAGGCGTGGAAGAAAAAATAATAAAAGCCCGCTGAAAAGAAAGAAGGCGGTGGCAAGAAATGACGAAACTCGCTGAAAAGAAAGGAGGCGAGGAGAAGAGTGACAGAATGTTCCCAACAAGAGTGATGTGTGATGTCTAAGTATTCTTGTAAAATTAGTCTGTGTTTAGGGTCTGGGCGAAGCCAACGTTGTTGCTCCGTGAGTTTAATCCACCCTGTCAATGCCAAGTGATCTTGATTCCCATGTGCCCTCGGGAGCACGCCCATGCCATGCGATATCTCCGTCCCAAGTTCGACGACCTTGTGATTCCCATTTGTCATCTTTTGGCGCCAGAATGGCCAATTTACATTTCTACCCCTAACAAGTCAATATTTGAATTAAAACCCGTGCACACTTACGGTTTTATTTTCTTTTTTTGTTTTGCGGTAGCGGGCTACGCCCACGTTGTTTACCGGTCGTATAGAATGTCTGAGTCACATTTCATGCTCACCCATCAAGGTTCAATTTCAAAAACTTTCAAAATTTCAAAAACTTTTTGGGTCGACGACCCAGCATCCAAGTGTTTCATTTCAAATTCAAAATTTGGGTCGATGACCCAGTCTTTCAAATTCAATTTTCGGGTCGATGACCCAATCACTCAAAATTTTCAAATTCAATTTTCGGGTCGATGGCCCAATTATTCAAAATTATCAAATTCAACTTTCGGGTCGATGACCCAGTACTTCAAAATGATCCAATTTCAAGATCGATGATCCAAATGTGCTTATGTGATGATTATTGCAAGTGCGTTTTGTGTTTCAATTATAGCAGGATATGCTTCAACTGGGGACTCTAAAGTCTTCGACTTTAGAGCCATTAAATCGGGGCTCGGGCCGTTGGCTTCGAGAGACCATTATCAAGATGCAAAGGATGACATCCACCAAGAATTCAATTCAATACAAGAGTATGAAATGGAAGAATTCCGTAGGTGAAAGCAAATGATGAAAGCGGCGGCAACCTCCTTGGAAAGTCCCGTCCCATTTGGACAAGCGCCGGCGAGATGATAAATTTTGGGCCAATGTCATGAGATGATGAATTTTGGACATACGCCGTGAGATGATAAACTTTGGGCATGAGTCGGCGATTCCGAACTACGACGCGGGTTTGATTACGTCGAAACGGATACGTAGGCGCCTAAGGATAAGGCTCAACCCACCATTTATGCAATTTATGGGTCGATGACCAACGACGATAATTTGACACAACAGAAGCAAGAGCCAATCCCCAACGAAGTTTTAGGTATGATCTCTTCTTATGGCTGGCGAGCTTATATACGCAAGTCTAATGGACTATAAACGACCGAAGAATCCTCGGGTCGAAAGGGACTGGGGTATACTTTGACTTTCGCCTTGTCAAGCCTCGGTCAAAGTGGGGGCTCTGTAGATACCCGTATCCGTCGATATTGGAATTTATAGAGAACCCGACAAACACCCGATGATGATAGGACACATGTATTCTTTAGTTGTCCTTGTCATTATTTGGAGCTCGTTTTACGAGGTGGAAACGGGCGCCGTCGACGAAGTATTTTATTAATTTAAATGATATTTAAATTAATGTTTTTAGTGAATTCTTTCTGTTAATTTAAATGATATTTAAATTAATGTTTTTAGTAAGTTCATTTTGTTATTTTAAATGATATTTAAAATTAATGTGTTTTTTAAGTGAATTCATTATTTATTTAGTTTAAATGATATTTAAATTAAAGCTTTATTTTGAATTTATTTTCTTAAGTTTATTTTATTGAAAATAAAATAAATAATTGATTTGAAAAATCATTTTATGAGTATATTTGATTTGAAAAGTCATTTATTTTAATTTATTAATTGATTTGAAAAATCGATTTTAAAAGCGAAGAACTCGTTTTTAACCGTGTGTTTTGAGCTCGATTTTAGCTCGGTTTTTAAGCCCGTTTCCTTTGCGAATTGGCACGAATCTCGAGTACATTAACCCACCTAGACCAGTACCCATCAACCCATGTTCGAACCCCCTCACAAGCAGCCCAAATTCTCGTCCCAAACCCCTCACAAGCAGCCCGCAACCCAATCCCGTATACCCTGTTTTGCAGCTCAATTCGCAAGCCCAAACCCGCTCCAAACACTACCAAGACCCGTACCCATTAACCCTAACCCATACCCTAGTATCCTACCCATATTATCCTAGCTTAATCACCAAGAAAACCCCAAAAACGGAACCCTAGAAACCCCCCCAAAAGCTGCTGGGACAGCAGCTATTTCCAGCTAGCCCGATTGCTCCTTACTCCCTTAAACCCTATTTTAAACCCTTATAAATACCACCCCTTCACCATACAATCATTCCTCTAAGTTCTCCATACATCCAACCATCACCCACAAGCTTTAAACCTCAGAAACAAACCCTAAACATCCTTCAAAAACCCTAAACAAAACCGACACACAAACTGAAACTGTTTGTGTGTCCTCTTCGAAAAATCATCTCGTTCCTCCATCAAATCACCATAAAAATTCGAGTTTCTTGTTCCTAATTAACCATACAACATCCATACACACATTAGATAAAGAATCACGAGCCAAATTGCCCTTGAGAGTACACGAAATCCCTCGAAAAACAGAGTGAAATAACACTCTGTTTTCGCGGTTTACTCTTGTCTGTCCAGTTCTGTTTGTGCTCGTTTTTCGTGCCCAATAACCCAAATCGAGCAGGGGTTGCTTTAAGATCCTTGTTCTCCTCTCTTTCTAGTTTTCAAAACATCTTTCGGATCGAATTTTCGTCGTGAAACGAGGGAGATATCACTGTTTTAAAACTGCTGTCCAGAAACTTTCCAAAACGCGCGTGTGCTTTGTTCTTCGTCGACGACGGCCTCTCGAGATAAAACCTACCTTCGATTACGACCCAAGACGGTGTCAACGATACATGTAGGTTGAGGGTGCATCAAATCCCCTTCTCTTCCTTTTTTTATTTCGTTTTTTATGCCTTTTTTTATAGCTTGTTTTTGTTTGTTTTTGTTTGTTTATCGTTCGTTCTAAATTAACTATGAAACTAGTTAGTCCGAGTATGAGTTAAAGTACCACCATGAACACCCGCGTTGACTTGAGATGGGAAAAGAAACCGCTCCTTCTGTCGGTCGTACACCCCTGTCTCATTTACATATCCTCGTGTTCAAGGTAGGGCATAAATAAAACAAGTTTCTAACTTCGATCTTCGCTTTCGACCCTCTTACTGTTTCGGCCAAATCGATGGACCTTAGGACCCGTTGCATGTTAGTTTAACTTCTGATTGTTAACCTATGACGTAATTAGATGACTTTAAATCAATTTAATAATCTAATTAGACACTTTAGGTGGCTTCGACGTAAGTTATAAAATCAATCGACGGTTTCTGTAAATAATTGAATGCATCTATCTCTTTCACCTAATTTCTCGCTAGTATAAGAGTGCGTGATTAGCACCTTCTTATTGACACTCGATGAGTTAAATTAATTAGCGAATTTAACCTAATTGGACCCTTTAGGCCGTGTAGAATGCACCCTTGCGCGACAATCAATCAACATCGTTTTTAACTCGTTTTCTAACTTGTTTTCGATTCCTTTTCGCAATCATTCGATCTAACTAATGAATCTAACTTAGGAACTAGGTTGACTCTGGTTGGGCCGTGGTTGGCCGTGTGTTTGGCCGTGTATTTGGCCTCCCTATTTCGTTTGTTTTTGCATCGTTCGTTCTTTATTCGTTTTATCGCTTGTATTTAATTTATGTTTCTTTGAGTCACGTTTTGTAACCTATTTGTAATTTGTTCTCCTTTTTTGAGTCAAAACCTTTTTTGAAAACCTTGGTTTTATTTGGTTAGACGGTTGTTCCCAATGCTTGTAAGAGCGTAGTAAACCGCATGTTGTTTAAAACAACATGGCCCGGTTTATGCTAATGCATGCTTTGGTGCATAGCCCAATGTCTAATCCGATGGGATTAAGTGAGGGCACGCAATACGAGGAGGGACCCACGGCCGTGTGTCATGTAGGCCGTGAGTCACTTCCCCCATGTGCACGGTTTTCAAGGCCGTTTGGCCGTGTGTTTTGTGTCGCGTTTTGAGTCGTTTGTAGCAATTGTATTTAGATCGAGTTGTAATTTATTTATTGTTGTGTCGGCATGAAATGCCTGGTTTGTAATAGGTAGATCCCAATGGCTCCCCCATTCCCCTTTAAGCCTTGTTTGCTTTCATTTATATGTTGCTTAGATCAATCAACTCACATGCTAAAACAACTTTGACAAAGTTAGTATTCATGCATCTAAAACGACATAGAAACTGTTGTCACATGATAGGGTTTAAAACAACGCTTTGCACATCATACATCGCAGTAGCTATGACCTTGTTTGAAATCCGACACTTGACTTAGTAGAGGCCGTTATCGACGGGCGGGGTTGGGTGTCCTTATGGGCTTCCCAACACGTACCCTCACCCCTTACTCAAGATCTATGGTTTGTGGATCCGTCTAAATACCATTGGATTACGAGAGTCATTCAATTCGAGTGATATAGGGTACAAGTCTTTATCTTTAATCACTCGTAGTCGATTGGCTTTATGCTTTTCGATGAAAGGTGTAAAGTTGACTTGAACGGTTCCAAGTTCCCAAAAAACTTGGTGGCGACTCTAATTGGTCTTAATTCGATTCGAAAGAACCTCGAGTCGATTATGCCGGTGTGGATCCCTCGGACGCAGTTCCCGAGGGCCTTGTCCACAAAAATATATCTCCCGGTTCAGGTATAATTTTCGTGTTCACATTTCCTGCCTAGCTTGATATGAAATTACATGTATGATACTTGCCATTACGTGAATAAATGCAATATATGATTTCTTCAAAATTACGTGCTAAAGTACTGATCTATTTTCCCATATCTTTACCAAGTAGAATCTTCAATACTTGTTTTTACATACTGCATTTTATTTAAAACAAATCTTGAAGATTGGGGGCTACCCCCACCAACATTTAACTAATACCCAACTGATATCCAAAATTCAGTTGCAAAACAGCCTTATAATATCGAGCTCAACATAACATACAAACTGGAAAATCTATTCTGGATCAGATGACATAAATGGGTCATAAGCCCTCCAGACAGGCAAGGGACATAAGCCCTCCAGACAGGCAACAACCCCACCCATAACACATTAAACTGGCCAGATCCAGCACAAAAACTGGCCTGATCCAGTCGAATAACTGGCCAGATCCAGTAGACAGTCAACATCACCTTTTCAAAACACAAGAAGAAAATTTGACCAAATATTTATTCATCCAAAATAAATGGCCTTACCACACATCCATTCCAGGGACATCCCCCCTGGATGGGTAAAAAAAAAATGTTTCTAAATATTCATTCCAGGGACATTCCCCCTGGATAGACCAAAACCTAAAAGAAAAACAAAACTAAGTTATTTTTGAGCCAGTAACCGACTCACAACCATCCGCCATTTCCTGGTCACCAGACTTTGCCTTGGAAGGAGGAGAATCCACTTCTTCTTCTTGACCCATACTGGCCAAATCAGGATGCGAGCGTCCAAAGCCATCTCATCCCGGTCCGGATTCCAATTAGCCCGGTCAGATTCTGGATCCCTCATAGCGTCAACCGGCCTTTCCGAAGAAGTATTGAGCAAAGCATCAACCAACCTCGCCTCCACAATTCCTTTTCAAAGAAGCAAGCTCCTCATTCTTTCTCAATCGATCCGCATTGCTCGCTTCTCAGCCTCCAACTCCTGCCTGACAGCCTTCTCAGCATTTTTCGCAGCCACCTCACAAACTATAGCAGCCCTGGTTGACTCCCTAGCTGTCCCCAACTGAGATTGAAGTACTACTTCATTACCCCTGGATGTGTGCAGGTCACGATTAAGTTTATCCAGTTTTTCCTCCAAACTAGAAACCCTGGCCTGGGCGTCCCTAAGCTGACAAGCAGAGCCAACCCGAGCATCCAATCCCTACATATATACAAAATCGTCGACCCAAATACAAGGCAAAACAAAAAGCACATGAACAATTAAAAATATCCCTTTACAACTAACCTCCCTAGCCTGGGAAGCAAGTTCAGCAGCCCTTGTTACAAGAGAAGTCAGAATAGAAACCACTCTGGTAGACGACTCAAGGGTACTAGCAGACAATAGCTGGTCGCTCATCTTTGCAGAAAACTCATCTATCCGTGCCCGGGCATCATCCATGTCATCAATCCTAGCAGGCACTTGCCTTATACTCCCGATTGGTCGAGCCGGGATAGGTGTTCTCTCCTTCCTCCTCTTCCAGGATAACATCTTCCCTCTTTCTTTTTTGAGCCTGGACGATCTCCGGTGACATTACCCTGGGTGGATCTTGAGGAGGCTGAACATCAGAAACCAGGATATCAAGCGTTTTGTCACTCCCACTAGCCTCCTGGCTCTTGGACTGTTCAGCAATCCTAGCCACCCCAGCCTTCAAATCCTTTGCAGAAAAGCTGGCCAGCCTAGCAGAAGACCTAAATACTGAATATATAAAAAATATACGTGAGTATCAAACAAAGAACGACAGGAAGATAACGGCCAACATAAAAGCATACAGAAGAAGTACAGGAAAGAGCAGTAGAACTAGGCTTGCCTTTGGGTACTCTGACCCCAGTCAGCTTGGTCTTCATATACCGGGCAACAACTCCCTGCCCAAACTAGCTGGCCAGGTCCTCTCCTCCTCAGGAATAGCAAGGAAAGCCTCTATCCTGGAAACAACCTCCTCATCAAGAGGATCACAACTCTAATCAGGAGCTGCAAAAACCGTCAAAGTTACACAGGTAAGAATCAGAATCCATTAATTTCATATAATATATATTGCAAAATAAAAAGTACAAGGAACCTACCACTCTCCAAGGGAGGATATCTCAGATAATCAAAGCCTGATCCCAAAGTCTCAGTCCGGACAAACAGGAAAGTCTTTGCCCAATTTTTATCATCTCCAGAGTCCAGGTTAGTAATTAATGGAGACATTTTCGATTTTAGTCTCAAATTAAAGCGACCATCAACAGGATTTTTCATATGATATACTGCCTTGATATCATTAATAGTAATTACAAGATTATGTTTAGCACATAAATTTTCAATAGAATGGACAAGTTTCCAAACCATTGGCATAATTTGAAAAGGTGACACCTCCATAGCACGAATGGTGTCAATCATTAAGGGAGTAAAAGGTAACTTACAGCCTGCTTTGAACGCCCATTCAAAAATACAGAACCAGCCAGGTGATACCGGTTAGCTCGACCGGACAAGACTCGGGGATCCATACCTCGGTAGATTCGGGAATTATTTTCTTCTCCCTTAGAATCTTGTCATAGTTTGTTTTTAGTAAGTTTTCCTCGGGGAAAGAAGAATCCAGAGATTGAAGAGCAAAAAATGTAATCCTGATACTTGAAAGCCACAGCACGAGCAGGAGGATCAATTTCCCTCACCTCTTCCTCTTGGATGTCTGTGGGTTCAGGCTCAGCAGCAGCAGCTCTCTGGGATGCAGGACGTTTCTTGGCTCCCATGTCTCTGAATGTTCAATTTATTGTGATGAAATTGAAATTATTGAGAAAGTATAAATTAGCAGAACAAGATTCCTGGGAAATAGAGGAGAATTTCAGAAGAATATTTAGCAAAGAAAGTGGAGGAAATTTGGTAAAGAACAACCCCGCATCAAATATCGTATTTATAGGAGATGTATAACGGCATAAAAAACCTAGGAATTGCAAAACTGTCAGCATGACATCACTTAGCCGTTGCAGTGTTCAACGGTAAGTAGGAGTCTAAGAGTCACTGAATAAATATGACTCTTCTTATTGTTTAACCCGGTAAAGTTGACATCTCACCCCCTGGCCGGATCCAGCATGGGTAAAATGTCAAGGGGCAATTGTTAGGCCCATTTAGCTGGTTCGATCATAGCCTAGCCCGACCCTACTAGGTCGATTAAGGCAACCTAGGACCGGACAAGTCTTACTACTATAAAGCCGTTAAAGAACATCACAACAAGAAGGCTACTAAATCCTGGCAGAAAGGCTTGATGGTAAGCACGGAATAGCCTGGTAATACTCCTAGACAGTGAATTGAGTTGAAAACAAAGGCTAACGATTACAACAAGATTAATGATCATGTCCTATTATCAAGGAAGACCAAGTCTAATCACGAAGCTATATTACCAATGAACCTGGACATACAAGAGGAGGATGAGTTGCTGAAATATTCAAAGGAGAACAAGTCAACCGAGTTAATAGGGAGTGTGCCCTATTAATCCGGTAACAGCTCCAACAAAAGAGGGGAACGTTGAAGATGAATCCAACGTTATCATTTGAGAACTATAAATAGCAGAATCTAAACAATTGTAAAGGCATTCAATCTAAGTCGATTATTTGATACTTTATCTCTTTTTACTCCTGAATATTCAGATATACATATAATATTGTACTCGGCTTATCAAGATAATAAAACTGTTATTCCTTATACTTAATTCTTCCTTTGTTATTCACTCATATTATTCCAAACATATAGAACTAGATACCCAAATTACTCTTTAATAAAGCCGGACCCATTCGGGAAAATCCCGCTAAAACAAAGACGATATCCGTTTATTTTCTGGTAAGTGAAATCCAGTGGATGCCCCTACACGGTCACAACATGATTTGCAAAATTGGATCAGTTGAATTGGAGACCTCTGCTGGAGAAAGGTTCAAAGTTAATGGCCAATATGTGAAACATTATCACGGTGCAGACGATTTCGTTGGGCAGGTCGAAGTACTATACTTTGACCCAATTTTAGAAGCTGCAAACTGAGGTAAAAGGATCGTGCGGGGCCTCTTAAACCAGCGCTAACCGGGAGGCAACCCGGCTTGTAAATCTTTGTAATTAGGATTTTAATGGTTTTATTTCTTTTGTTTTGCATTAGAAGCTTTAGTTATTTCCTTTTAATAAGCAATTCCTTGGTTTGAAAAAAATGTGCGCCTTTGAGAGTTTTTGCAGGATTTTATTTTTTGCAAAGTGCGTAAGATTTTTCACTGAATATTCATGAGAAAAGAACGGGAAATTGAAGTGGCAAAATGAATTTTTGACGATTTTAAGTTTAATTGCCAGCGTTTATCGATCGATTAAGTCGCTTTCGATCGATCCGAGGATGAGAAAGCTGGTTATGCAAGTAAGGGATAGTGGTCGATCGACGGGTCATGTAGTCGATCGACCACCACGCTGACAACCGAGAGCTGCATTAGGAGACCCTGGTCGATCGACAAGGTCGAGTGGTCGATCGACCACAAGTAGCGCTTAATTCAAGACGCAATTTAATAGGGAAGTTTACTTCATTCTTCACTCATTCTTCCACTTTCATAAAATCAGAAAATCATAGCAAAACCCTATTTTCTTCCCCTTTTTCGCGTTTTCCCTGCAAATCTCCTCTTGTTCTCGAATTTTCTTGCTTTAATCTTCAAGTTATCGTCAAAGGTATGTCTCTAATCTTATTTCCATCCTTTTTATTCGATTTTTACTGAAGTTTCATGCCCAAATTTCGAACATTGTTACATTGAGACGGAAAAATCGAATTGGGGCAAATCAATTTAGGGCTAGTTTCTTGTCGATTTTTATGCTTTAATTGCTTTTTCTACTTTAATTGCTTTTTCTACTCTTTTCCCTTGATTTTCGAAACAAATTAGCAACTAGGAGGTGTTTAATGCAATTTTCCCCCAAATTTTCGAACCCTAATTCGGTTTCCAACTTCTGATTGTTGGTTAGGGTTTCATAAATCGACATTGTTAATGGTTATGGGAATTTAGTTGTTAATTTTGTTCATTTTGTAGGAAGCGAAGATGACAAAAGGAAAGCGAAGATATGTACGAAGGGCAGTCCAGTCAGGGAGCTGCGCAAGCGGCCTGGGGTCCGCCATTGATGATCGAGGCAACTACGGATAGTCTACCTGACTATCCGCAGGTTATTTTTTCCACTCCTACTCGGCGAGCAAAATTCGCTCTTTTTGTCGCGAAAATGAAAGTGACGGCCACTCGATTTCTCACAAACCTACTTTAGAGAAATTAGGCTGTTTTGAGTCAGTTGTGTCCCTGCTAAATGGGACAGGAATGTCGGGTCTTGTGGACATGGCTGAGTTCACGTATTACATTTTGACCCTCGAGTTCTTTTCGTCTTATGCTTTTGACTCGGCCTCTTTTGAGGAAAATAAGAATAATGCTTGCATTTCTTTTCGGCTATTCAATGTCACTTACTCCCTGACATTAGCCGACTTTGCTGGTTTTTTGGGTCTTTATTTCAAGGGTAAAACCTCGGAAACCTCTGATGTTCACCGAGTCATGTGGTCCTGTATTAGTGACTGGAACGGGCCTAAGAGGACGGGCACTTCCGTCCACTTGCCCCCTTTTCGTTATTTTCTACGGCTACTGTGTAATACCATTTTCGGCCGTAAGGAGTCGAATAATGTGAATACTATTGAACTGTCTATTTTGGCGGGCTATCTGAACATTGAAAGTCGGGTAGCCCGTATCTATAACATCGCTTATTTTACTGCCGCTCACTTTCAGACTATAAGTGAGGGCACTTTGACCACTATTGCTTGTGGTGGGTTGGTGACGCGTATCGCCAACCGTCTAGTTCTACTTTTCCCTCGAGAGGAGGCCCCTCTTGACCCCGACGCCCGCTTCATGGACCTTGACTATGCCAAGTCCGTGAAATGGGTTGATTCGAGGGGTCGATGGAAGATTGACTCTTTCATCTGCGACCACATCCCTCTCCTTGGCCTCCTTCCTATCCTGCCCCTTACCACTGTTTCGGGGGCAGCTCGCCCGCCCTTGCCTAGCTACAGGCTCCCTATTAGGGCGGGCACCGCTACTGCTACCACCTCGAGGAGAGCTCGTGCCTCCTCTTCACAGGCACCCTTTTCCTCCACTCCTGCTCCTACCGGCTTCCCGGCCACTTTCCGTCCCCCTCCACCTACTGTTATCCCTGCAGTCATGGACCAAAGGGCGATGTCACATGTGCTAAGTGACTTGTGCAGGAGCTTTGATCAGCACAGACTAGACACGGCCCTGGCCCTGTACCCAGTCTACGAGGAGTACGCTCGGACGGGGATGCTCTGCATGGACTCACCCGTCTTTCTTTGTTCCCTCGGTGGGCGGTTACCCTCACTGCCCCAGGAGACCTCCTCCCACGACTACACACGCGCCCGCTGCTGAGGCGGAGGAGGAGGAGAGCGACTCGGGGTCCGGAGAGTCTAGTGGTTCCGAGTACGACGGTGGCGATTAGATGCTTGTGACCTCCCCGTTTTTGGCTGGTTTTGGGAGGTCGTCTTTTGTGAGTTTCCTATCCTTCTTTATTGGTTTCCCTTTTATTTTGTTGTGCTTTTATTCTTCCCTATTTCTGCTGGTGATTTGCTGCTGAGCACAATGGGGGCATTGTGCGTTTTGGTTTGGGGAGGGTATTTGCATATGTCTTTTGCATCTGCATTTGTTTTTTATTGCATTTCAGTCACACGTTTCGCATTTTAGCTTGCATTTGTGTTATTTCAAAAAAAAAAAAAAAAAAAAAAAACAAAGAAAAAAATCGAAAAATTCAAAAAAATCAAAAATATCACGTTTACTTTTGCATATAGTTGAGTCGGATTGGAGTTTATTAATGATGACATTGCACTATTAGTCAAATATATGCCATTCCTTGCCTTTTCACAACTGCTTAGCGAGAATTAAAAGTGATTTCTCAAATTTTATTGTGGAATTTACTTCGGGTTATTAGACTTGACTCATTACTTTTGGCAAACTACTTATACTTTCTGAGATATAGAGCCTATAACTGGTGACATTCATGACCGGTTAACTTAGGATTGAGAGTAGTACTCCCGTCATTTCATGTTTTGCACGTGTATGAGTTTTGATTGCTTATTGCCTATACGCATTGGTTTGTGGTCGGTATTACATGTTTTGAGAACTATTGCATCTTCCCCTTTCTCATTTTTGCCCCATTTAACTCCACTATAAGCCATATCTGCCAGTTGCCCTTAACTATATCCCATACTTAGCCTACCATTATGCCAAGCTAGGTAGTAGTAGAGGAATTTGTCAAATT